>NW_027660329.1:0-71842 GCF_963210335.1 Falco punctatus
GACAAGAGGCAAACAAGGCACCTGAAAATGTATCAATGGAAGAGTGGATATATTTAAGGTTACCAAATTCAGAACCATGTGTGACATCTGTTTGCCGTAACTGTAGGCTTTGTCATCCTCTAGGATTAACTCCTGTAGCAATTGATGGGAAAGAATGTTTTTGACAATCAGGACAGACAGCAACAATATTTGACGCTTGTTGAGAAGTAAGGTCAAACTGTCGCTTAAGAGCTCCAGCATTTCGATGGAAAAAAGAGTGACTTAGTTTAGCTTGTGCAATCCGGTCTGGCAGTACTTGAACTGGTCACGTCAATAGGTCCGTCAGCTCGTCGATTGCCTTCTGCAAGAAAACCAGGTAGTGAGGTATGAGACCCAATATGCATAACAAAATAAGGCGCAGATCGAGAGTCCAACAGGAAAATAAGTTCCTGTAACAGGGTAAAAAGTTGGGAATGCGAAACACTCCGCAGCACAGAAGCTTCAGCTCGTGTAACGATACCCGCAACGGAAGCGGAATCAGTAACAAGGTTGAGGGGTACGTTCCGTTTTCGGAAAACACGAACAACTGCATTCAGTTGTACTATTTGAGGGGAACCGGAGACTGTCTCTATGTGCGAATCCCATTGTCTCCGTTGATCATCCCACCACAGAAGAAGAGACTTAGGTGATTTGCCCGATCCACCTGTAAACACAGGAAGTGCCCGTAAGGGTTGTTCGCTGCTTCTGGGTTTTAACATCAGACGAAAATCAACGTTAAACAGGTTGTGTGAAGGTGGATGGGAAGTTATTTCACCTGTATATTCTCGCCCGGCACCTCCAGCTTGACAAACTATTGTTGTACAATTCAACCACGAGAACCTCTAACACCTTTACCACTCAACCCTAGCCTTCTCCTTGACATCTTATATATCCCATAAACACCACCTACCCAACACCTCAACACTAAAATCATATTAACCCAAAGCCCCCATACACACACGCCCCTAAGACTATAGGCGCCCAAACAGCCAACGAAACCACGTTCCCGTAGCTTACAATCCAAAAGCATGGCACTGAAGATGCCAAGATGGCGTACGATATGAAAGCCGAGGACACAAGACTTAGTCCTAACCTTACAGTTGGCTCCTGCTAGACATATACATGCAAGTATCCACGGCCCAGTGTAAATGCCCTAGGCCTCTTGCTAAGACCAAAGGAGCAGGCATCAGGCACGCACTACCAACTGTAGCCCAAGACGCCTTGCTCAGCCACACCCCCACGGGCACTCAGCAGTAAGTCACAGTAAGCAATAAGCGCAAGCTTGACTTAGTCACGGCAGCCTTCCGGGTTGGTAAATCTTGTGCCAGCCACCGCGGACACACAAGAAACCCAAGCCAACGGTCACACGGCGTGAAGAGCGGACTAGAGCCTGTCATAATAACTAGGAAACCCAAACACAACTAAGCTGCCATAAGCCCGAGATACCCCTAAGATAAACCTAAAGATGATCCTAGTAAACCTGACTGCGGCGAATGAAGAGACGGGACGCAGCTTGATGCAAGCAAATGTCAATGTGTGGTACAGAAGCACGAGGTTTTATACGCTTTCAGAAGCTGCGCGTTTTAAACAGATTGGTTCTTGAAGCTAAGCCTTGCATACTAGGCGACCCCTGAGTGGTGGTTAACTACCAGCAATTAACAGCAAGGGGTTACCTTTCCTTGGCGCCATCCGTCTCCCACGCCCCTGTGCTCTGTAAACATGCCTCATCATGTTAATTGTCGTCTAGACAAGCTCGAGCACATTCCCCTCGGCTGACCGATTGCCACGCGTGGTCCGAGTGTCCAGCCCGCTCCGCTCCTGCGTCTCCCCCTTCCTGTCGCACAAAAGAACCTTTGAAAGCGAACGAGTAAAAACAAGGCATAAGTAATAGAAGAAATAAAAAACCAACCAAGGCATATTATCAATGTCAAAATATCCCACTGTCTTTGTTCCGTACCATTTGACAATTGCCCCTTTTTGTTTTTGAACAGCTAGGACCAGGTTTGCCATGTTCTGCAGGGCCCTTGCAAACATGACAGCAACCAAGGTAATAGCAAACAACCAATACTGCCAATTGAGTGAATGGATGCCAAAAAAGGCTGAAATTTTCTCAGATTTTGATACCATGTTGCTGCAATGGGGCGCCTAAAATCCACGCAGCACATACCATCAAAATCCTCACAGCCGTGTCCTTGAAGCAACAACAAAAAGCAGTGGCAATTTTGACTCACATTCTTAACCGCCTACCAAACAAGGTGATTTAACTCTTCAATGCTTTCCCTGCTGTTACTCTGGATAAGAGAAGAACCGCTGCGACACGTTCCCATCATAGCCTCCTACTCCATTAGCATCTACAGAAAGACAACGATGGACATTCAAAGCGTAAACAGCATCATCTCCTTTTGGATTAACGTTATACGTAGCTGGAAGGGCACACCAAGCAAGAACTGGTTCCGTCCAAAAGTTCGAAACATAGCATGCCTTCTCTGAACATACCTCTGGGGTCATTCCCTTCATTCCCTCTTCTTTATGCAAAGAGAGACACTTTACCATAACAGAGAAGCCCCTGTTTACATCTCTGAGCCAGGACACAAACCGCAGCTGCGTGCGCCACCAGGCTCAGGGCAGAAACCACTCCTGTGGTTACATAACTATATATCTCTACGAGCGTGCAGACACCTATTAAACACTAAATAACCATGTTTATCTTTCCTATTCTCCTTCATAATACCTAGTTGTTCTCTCACGATGAATCCTCCCTTCCCCTTATCGGTGTCAAGGGAATCATTGTTCCATGCACATGTCCCGTGTACAATGAGTTGTCCTGTTCCCCTGCTTGGTCCGAGAGCATCACCTTTGTTAAGTGGTTTGATCCAGGGTGATAGCGATCGTTCTAGGCGCTGTAAAAAGCGAAATGTATATTCTACGTCCTGATTTTGGGTATCTAACATGAATGCAAAACAGTAATCCTCACACAGTTTTTATTTCGTTCCGTAGGGTCGGTGTCGGTATCGGTGGCCTGCAGTAAAGGTTCACGGAAAGGTCTTACAGTCTTCGCTGGGATCCGTCTAGGTCCTTTTTCTGTAGAGACGCAAGCATAACCTTTTCCCCATGTAACAAGAGGATACGGTCCCATAATTTTACCTGTGTCTGGATCTCGGACCAATACCGGGGCTTTAACCCGTGCCTCGAAGGAGGCATTTGCAGTGAAACGTCGAACTATCGGTGGGTTGTTATCTATGAAAGAACAATTCACAAAATTAAAAACGTACAATGCTTTCCGCAACCGTTCCTCCGGAAGAGCCATTCCCCTTCCCCCTTTTTGTTGTTGTAATAAACGTTTTAGAGACTGATGCGACCGTTCAATGAGAAATTGACCGGTGGGGGAATGAGGAATGCCAGTAATACGAGTCATACCCCATAGGGCAAAAAAAGGTTTTTACAGTTGTTGAAACATAAAGATAAAGACAGATAATGGTCCAGCTTAAGGGAATACCTAAAGTAGCAAAAGCACGCGTTAAAGGTCTACGAACATCTCGTGCCTTTTCTCCTGTGTGACAAGAGGCAAACAAGGCACCTGAAAATGTATCAATGGAAGAGTGGATATATTTAAGGTTACCAAATTCAGAACCATGTGTGACATCTGTTTGCCGTAACTGTAGGCTTTGTCATCCTCTAGGATTAACTCCTGTAGCAATTGATGGGAAAGAATGTTTTTGACAATCAGGACAGACAGCAACAATATTTGACGCTTGTTGAGAAGTAAGGTCAAACTGTCGCTTAAGAGCTCCAGCATTTCGATGGAAAAAAGAGTGACTTAGTTTAGCTTGTGCAATCCGGTCTGGCAGTACTTGAACTGGTCACGTCAATAGGTCCGTCAGCTCGTCGATTGCCTTCTGCAAGAAAACCAGGTAGTGAGGTATGAGACCCAATATGCATAACAAAATAAGGCGCAGATCGAGAGTCCAACAGGAAAATAAGTTCCTGTAACAGGGTAAAAAGTTGGGAATGCGAAACACTCCGCAGCACAGAAGCTTCAGCTCGTGTAACGATACCCGCAACGGAAGCGGAATCAGTAACAAGGTTGAGGGGTACGTTCCGTTTTCGGAAAACACGAACAACTGCATTCAGTTGTACTATTTGAGGGGAACCGGAGACTGTCTCTATGTGCGAATCCCATTGTCTCCGTTGATCATCCCACCACAGAAGAAGAGACTTAGGTGATTTGCCCGATCCACCTGTAAACACAGGAAGTGCCCGTAAGGGTTGTTCGCTGCTTCTGGGTTTTAACATCAGACGAAAATCAACGTTAAACAGGTTGTGTGAAGGTGGATGGGAAGTTATTTCACCTGTATATTCTCGCCCGGCACCTCCAGCTTGACAAACTATTGTTGTACAATTCAACCACGAGAACCTCTAACACCTTTACCACTCAACCCTAGCCTTCTCCTTGACATCTTATATATCCCATAAACACCACCTACCCAACACCTCAACACTAAAATCATATTAACCCAAAGCCCCCATACACACACGCCCCTAAGACTATAGGCGCCCAAACAGCCAACGAAACCACGTTCCCGTAGCTTACAATCCAAAAGCATGGCACTGAAGATGCCAAGATGGCGTACGATATGAAAGCCGAGGACACAAGACTTAGTCCTAACCTTACAGTTGGCTCCTGCTAGACATATACATGCAAGTATCCACGGCCCAGTGTAAATGCCCTAGGCCTCTTGCTAAGACCAAAGGAGCAGGCATCAGGCACGCACTACCAACTGTAGCCCAAGACGCCTTGCTCAGCCACACCCCCACGGGCACTCAGCAGTAAGTCACAGTAAGCAATAAGCGCAAGCTTGACTTAGTCACGGCAGCCTTCCGGGTTGGTAAATCTTGTGCCAGCCACCGCGGACACACAAGAAACCCAAGCCAACGGTCACACGGCGTGAAGAGCGGACTAGAGCCTGTCATAATAACTAGGAAACCCAAACACAACTAAGCTGCCATAAGCCCGAGATACCCCTAAGATAAACCTAAAGATGATCCTAGTAAACCTGACTGCGGCGAATGAAGAGACGGGACGCAGCTTGATGCAAGCAAATGTCAATGTGTGGTACAGAAGCACGAGGTTTTATACGCTTTCAGAAGCTGCGCGTTTTAAACAGATTGGTTCTTGAAGCTAAGCCTTGCATACTAGGCGACCCCTGAGTGGTGGTTAACTACCAGCAATTAACAGCAAGGGGTTACCTTTCCTTGGCGCCATCCGTCTCCCACGCCCCTGTGCTCTGTAAACATGCCTCATCATGTTAATTGTCGTCTAGACAAGCTCGAGCACATTCCCCTCGGCTGACCGATTGCCACGCGTGGTCCGAGTGTCCAGCCCGCTCCGCTCCTGCGTCTCCCCCTTCCTGTCGCACAAAAGAACCTTTGAAAGCGAACGAGTAAAAACAAGGCATAAGTAATAGAAGAAATAAAAAACCAACCAAGGCATATTATCAATGTCAAAATATCCCACTGTCTTTGTTCCGTACCATTTGACAATTGCCCCTTTTTGTTTTTGAACAGCTAGGACCAGGTTTGCCATGTTCTGCAGGGCCCTTGCAAACATGACAGCAACCAAGGTAATAGCAAACAACCAATACTGCCAATTGAGTGAATGGATGCCAAAAAAGGCTGAAATTTTCTCAGATTTTGATACCATGTTGCTGCAATGGGGCGCCTAAAATCCACGCAGCACATACCATCAAAATCCTCACAGCCGTGTCCTTGAAGCAACAACAAAAAGCAGTGGCAATTTTGACTCACATTCTTAACCGCCTACCAAACAAGGTGATTTAACTCTTCAATGCTTTCCCTGCTGTTACTCTGGATAAGAGAAGAACCGCTGCGACACGTTCCCATCATAGCCTCCTACTCCATTAGCATCTACAGAAAGACAACGATGGACATTCAAAGCGTAAACAGCATCATCTCCTTTTGGATTAACGTTATACGTAGCTGGAAGGGCACACCAAGCAAGAACTGGTTCCGTCCAAAAGTTCGAAACATAGCATGCCTTCTCTGAACATACCTCTGGGGTCATTCCCTTCATTCCCTCTTCTTTATGCAAAGAGAGACACTTTACCATAACAGAGAAGCCCCTGTTTACATCTCTGAGCCAGGACACAAACCGCAGCTGCGTGCGCCACCAGGCTCAGGGCAGAAACCACTCCTGTGGTTACATAACTATATATCTCTACGAGCGTGCAGACACCTATTAAACACTAAATAACCATGTTTATCTTTCCTATTCTCCTTCATAATACCTAGTTGTTCTCTCACGATGAATCCTCCCTTCCCCTTATCGGTGTCAAGGGAATCATTGTTCCATGCACATGTCCCGTGTACAATGAGTTGTCCTGTTCCCCTGCTTGGTCCGAGAGCATCACCTTTGTTAAGTGGTTTGATCCAGGGTGATAGCGATCGTTCTAGGCGCTGTAAAAAGCGAAATGTATATTCTACGTCCTGATTTTGGGTATCTAACATGAATGCAAAACAGTAATCCTCACACAGTTTTTATTTCGTTCCGTAGGGTCGGTGTCGGTATCGGTGGCCTGCAGTAAAGGTTCACGGAAAGGTCTTACAGTCTTCGCTGGGATCCGTCTAGGTCCTTTTTCTGTAGAGACGCAAGCATAACCTTTTCCCCATGTAACAAGAGGATACGGTCCCATAATTTTACCTGTGTCTGGATCTCGGACCAATACCGGGGCTTTAACCCGTGCCTCGAAGGAGGCATTTGCAGTGAAACGTCGAACTATCGGTGGGTTGTTATCTATGAAAGAACAATTCACAAAATTAAAAACGTACAATGCTTTCCGCAACCGTTCCTCCGGAAGAGCCATTCCCCTTCCCCCTTTTTGTTGTTGTAATAAACGTTTTAGAGACTGATGCGACCGTTCAATGAGAAATTGACCGGTGGGGGAATGAGGAATGCCAGTAATACGAGTCATACCCCATAGGGCAAAAAAAGGTTTTTACAGTTGTTGAAACATAAAGATAAAGACAGATAATGGTCCAGCTTAAGGGAATACCTAAAGTAGCAAAAGCACGCGTTAAAGGTCTACGAACATCTCGTGCCTTTTCTCCTGTGTGACAAGAGGCAAACAAGGCACCTGAAAATGTATCAATGGAAGAGTGGATATATTTAAGGTTACCAAATTCAGAACCATGTGTGACATCTGTTTGCCGTAACTGTAGGCTTTGTCATCCTCTAGGATTAACTCCTGTAGCAATTGATGGGAAAGAATGTTTTTGACAATCAGGACAGACAGCAACAATATTTGACGCTTGTTGAGAAGTAAGGTCAAACTGTCGCTTAAGAGCTCCAGCATTTCGATGGAAAAAAGAGTGACTTAGTTTAGCTTGTGCAATCCGGTCTGGCAGTACTTGAACTGGTCACGTCAATAGGTCCGTCAGCTCGTCGATTGCCTTCTGCAAGAAAACCAGGTAGTGAGGTATGAGACCCAATATGCATAACAAAATAAGGCGCAGATCGAGAGTCCAACAGGAAAATAAGTTCCTGTAACAGGGTAAAAAGTTGGGAATGTGAAACACTCCGCAGCACAGAAGCTTCAGCTCGTGTAACGATACCCGCAACGGAAGCGGAATCAGTAACAAGGTTGAGGGGTACGTTCCGTTTTCGGAAAACACGAACAACTGCATTCAGTTGTACTATTTGAGGGGAACCGGAGACTGTCTCTATGTGCGAATCCCATTGTCTCCGTTGATCATCCCACCACAGAAGAAGAGACTTAGGTGATTTGCCCGATCCACCTGTAAACACAGGAAGTGCCCGTAAGGGTTGTTCGCTGCTTCTGGGTTTTAACATCAGACGAAAATCAACGTTAAACAGGTTGTGTGAAGGTGGATGGGAAGTTATTTCACCTGTATATTCTCGCCCGGCACCTCCAGCTTGACAAACTATTGTTGTACAATTCAACCACGAGAACCTCTAACACCTTTACCACTCAACCCTAGCCTTCTCCTTGACATCTTATATATCCCATAAACACCACCTACCCAACACCTCAACACTAAAATCATATTAACCCAAAGCCCCCATACACACACGCCCCTAAGACTATAGGCGCCCAAACAGCCAACGAAACCACGTTCCCGTAGCTTACAATCCAAAAGCATGGCACTGAAGATGCCAAGATGGCGTACGATATGAAAGCCGAGGACACAAGACTTAGTCCTAACCTTACAGTTGGCTCCTGCTAGACATATACATGCAAGTATCCACGGCCCAGTGTAAATGCCCTAGGCCTCTTGCTAAGACCAAAGGAGCAGGCATCAGGCACGCACTACCAACTGTAGCCCAAGACGCCTTGCTCAGCCACACCCCCACGGGCACTCAGCAGTAAGTCACAGTAAGCAATAAGCGCAAGCTTGACTTAGTCACGGCAGCCTTCCGGGTTGGTAAATCTTGTGCCAGCCACCGCGGACACACAAGAAACCCAAGCCAACGGTCACACGGCGTGAAGAGCGGACTAGAGCCTGTCATAATAACTAGGAAACCCAAACACAACTAAGCTGCCATAAGCCCGAGATACCCCTAAGATAAACCTAAAGATGATCCTAGTAAACCTGACTGCGGCGAATGAAGAGACGGGACGCAGCTTGATGCAAGCAAATGTCAATGTGTGGTACAGAAGCACGAGGTTTTATACGCTTTCAGAAGCTGCGCGTTTTAAACAGATTGGTTCTTGAAGCTAAGCCTTGCATACTAGGCGACCCCTGAGTGGTGGTTAACTACCAGCAATTAACAGCAAGGGGTTACCTTTCCTTGGCGCCATCCGTCTCCCACGCCCCTGTGCTCTGTAAACATGCCTCATCATGTTAATTGTCGTCTAGACAAGCTCGAGCACATTCCCCTCGGCTGACCGATTGCCACGCGTGGTCCGAGTGTCCAGCCCGCTCCGCTCCTGCGTCTCCCCCTTCCTGTCGCACAAAAGAACCTTTGAAAGCGAACGAGTAAAAACAAGGCATAAGTAATAGAAGAAATAAAAAACCAACCAAGGCATATTATCAATGTCAAAATATCCCACTGTCTTTGTTCCGTACCATTTGACAATTGCCCCTTTTTGTTTTTGAACAGCTAGGACCAGGTTTGCCATGTTCTGCAGGGCCCTTGCAAACATGACAGCAACCAAGGTAATAGCAAACAACCAATACTGCCAATTGAGTGAATGGATGCCAAAAAAGGCTGAAATTTTCTCAGATTTTGATACCATGTTGCTGCAATGGGGCGCCTAAAATCCACGCAGCACATACCATCAAAATCCTCACAGCCGTGTCCTTGAAGCAACAACAAAAAGCAGTGGCAATTTTGACTCACATTCTTAACCGCCTACCAAACAAGGTGATTTAACTCTTCAATGCTTTCCCTGCTGTTACTCTGGATAAGAGAAGAACCGCTGCGACACGTTCCCATCATAGCCTCCTACTCCATTAGCATCTACAGAAAGACAACGATGGACATTCAAAGCGTAAACAGCATCATCTCCTTTTGGATTAACGTTATACGTAGCTGGAAGGGCACACCAAGCAAGAACTGGTTCCGTCCAAAAGTTCGAAACATAGCATGCCTTCTCTGAACATACCTCTGGGGTCATTCCCTTCATTCCCTCTTCTTTATGCAAAGAGAGACACTTTACCATAACAGAGAAGCCCCTGTTTACATCTCTGAGCCAGGACACAAACCGCAGCTGCGTGCGCCACCAGGCTCAGGGCAGAAACCACTCCTGTGGTTACATAACTATATATCTCTACGAGCGTGCAGACACCTATTAAACACTAAATAACCATGTTTATCTTTCCTATTCTCCTTCATAATACCTAGTTGTTCTCTCACGATGAATCCTCCCTTCCCCTTATCGGTGTCAAGGGAATCATTGTTCCATGCACATGTCCCGTGTACAATGAGTTGTCCTGTTCCCCTGCTTGGTCCGAGAGCATCACCTTTGTTAAGTGGTTTGATCCAGGGTGATAGCGATCGTTCTAGGCGCTGTAAAAAGCGAAATGTATATTCTACGTCCTGATTTTGGGTATCTAACATGAATGCAAAACAGTAATCCTCACACAGTTTTTATTTCGTTCCGTAGGGTCGGTGTCGGTATCGGTGGCCTGCAGTAAAGGTTCACGGAAAGGTCTTACAGTCTTCGCTGGGATCCGTCTAGGTCCTTTTTCTGTAGAGACGCAAGCATAACCTTTTCCCCATGTAACAAGAGGATACGGTCCCATAATTTTACCTGTGTCTGGATCTCGGACCAATACCGGGGCTTTAACCCGTGCCTCGAAGGAGGCATTTGCAGTGAAACGTCGAACTATCGGTGGGTTGTTATCTATGAAAGAACAATTCACAAAATTAAAAACGTACAATGCTTTCCGCAACCGTTCCTCCGGAAGAGCCATTCCCCTTCCCCCTTTTTGTTGTTGTAATAAACGTTTTAGAGACTGATGCGACCGTTCAATGAGAAATTGACCGGTGGGGGAATGAGGAATGCCAGTAATACGAGTCATACCCCATAGGGCAAAAAAAGGTTTTTACAGTTGTTGAAACATAAAGATAAAGACAGATAATGGTCCAGCTTAAGGGAATACCTAAAGTAGCAAAAGCACGCGTTAAAGGTCTACGAACATCTCGTGCCTTTTCTCCTGTGTGACAAGAGGCAAACAAGGCACCTGAAAATGTATCAATGGAAGAGTGGATATATTTAAGGTTACCAAATTCAGAACCATGTGTGACATCTGTTTGCCGTAACTGTAGGCTTTGTCATCCTCTAGGATTAACTCCTGTAGCAATTGATGGGAAAGAATGTTTTTGACAATCAGGACAGACAGCAACAATATTTGACGCTTGTTGAGAAGTAAGGTCAAACTGTCGCTTAAGAGCTCCAGCATTTCGATGGAAAAAAGAGTGACTTAGTTTAGCTTGTGCAATCCGGTCTGGCAGTACTTGAACTGGTCACGTCAATAGGTCCGTCAGCTCGTCGATTGCCTTCTGCAAGAAAACCAGGTAGTGAGGTATGAGACCCAATATGCATAACAAAATAAGGCGCAGATCGAGAGTCCAACAGGAAAATAAGTTCCTGTAACAGGGTAAAAAGTTGGGAATGCGAAACACTCCGCAGCACAGAAGCTTCAGCTCGTGTAACGATACCCGCAACGGAAGCGGAATCAGTAACAAGGTTGAGGGGTACGTTCCGTTTTCGGAAAACACGAACAACTGCATTCAGTTGTACTATTTGAGGGGAACCGGAGACTGTCTCTATGTGCGAATCCCATTGTCTCCGTTGATCATCCCACCACAGAAGAAGAGACTTAGGTGATTTGCCCGATCCACCTGTAAACACAGGAAGTGCCCGTAAGGGTTGTTCGCTGCTTCTGGGTTTTAACATCAGACGAAAATCAACGTTAAACAGGTTGTGTGAAGGTGGATGGGAAGTTATTTCACCTGTATATTCTCGCCCGGCACCTCCAGCTTGACAAACTATTGTTGTACAATTCAACCACGAGAACCTCTAACACCTTTACCACTCAACCCTAGCCTTCTCCTTGACATCTTATATATCCCATAAACACCACCTACCCAACACCTCAACACTAAAATCATATTAACCCAAAGCCCCCATACACACACGCCCCTAAGACTATAGGCGCCCAAACAGCCAACGAAACCACGTTCCCGTAGCTTACAATCCAAAAGCATGGCACTGAAGATGCCAAGATGGCGTACGATATGAAAGCCGAGGACACAAGACTTAGTCCTAACCTTACAGTTGGCTCCTGCTAGACATATACATGCAAGTATCCACGGCCCAGTGTAAATGCCCTAGGCCTCTTGCTAAGACCAAAGGAGCAGGCATCAGGCACGCACTACCAACTGTAGCCCAAGACGCCTTGCTCAGCCACACCCCCACGGGCACTCAGCAGTAAGTCACAGTAAGCAATAAGCGCAAGCTTGACTTAGTCACGGCAGCCTTCCGGGTTGGTAAATCTTGTGCCAGCCACCGCGGACACACAAGAAACCCAAGCCAACGGTCACACGGCGTGAAGAGCGGACTAGAGCCTGTCATAATAACTAGGAAACCCAAACACAACTAAGCTGCCATAAGCCCGAGATACCCCTAAGATAAACCTAAAGATGATCCTAGTAAACCTGACTGCGGCGAATGAAGAGACGGGACGCAGCTTGATGCAAGCAAATGTCAATGTGTGGTACAGAAGCACGAGGTTTTATACGCTTTCAGAAGCTGCGCGTTTTAAACAGATTGGTTCTTGAAGCTAAGCCTTGCATACTAGGCGACCCCTGAGTGGTGGTTAACTACCAGCAATTAACAGCAAGGGGTTACCTTTCCTTGGCGCCATCCGTCTCCCACGCCCCTGTGCTCTGTAAACATGCCTCATCATGTTAATTGTCGTCTAGACAAGCTCGAGCACATTCCCCTCGGCTGACCGATTGCCACGCGTGGTCCGAGTGTCCAGCCCGCTCCGCTCCTGCGTCTCCCCCTTCCTGTCGCACAAAAGAACCTTTGAAAGCGAACGAGTAAAAACAAGGCATAAGTAATAGAAGAAATAAAAAACCAACCAAGGCATATTATCAATGTCAAAATATCCCACTGTCTTTGTTCCGTACCATTTGACAATTGCCCCTTTTTGTTTTTGAACAGCTAGGACCAGGTTTGCCATGTTCTGCAGGGCCCTTGCAAACATGACAGCAACCAAGGTAATAGCAAACAACCAATACTGCCAATTGAGTGAATGGATGCCAAAAAAGGCTGAAATTTTCTCAGATTTTGATACCATGTTGCTGCAATGGGGCGCCTAAAATCCACGCAGCACATACCATCAAAATCCTCACAGCCGTGTCCTTGAAGCAACAACAAAAAGCAGTGGCAATTTTGACTCACATTCTTAACCGCCTACCAAACAAGGTGATTTAACTCTTCAATGCTTTCCCTGCTGTTACTCTGGATAAGAGAAGAACCGCTGCGACACGTTCCCATCATAGCCTCCTACTCCATTAGCATCTACAGAAAGACAACGATGGACATTCAAAGCGTAAACAGCATCATCTCCTTTTGGATTAACGTTATACGTAGCTGGAAGGGCACACCAAGCAAGAACTGGTTCCGTCCAAAAGTTCGAAACATAGCATGCCTTCTCTGAACATACCTCTGGGGTCATTCCCTTCATTCCCTCTTCTTTATGCAAAGAGAGACACTTTACCATAACAGAGAAGCCCCTGTTTACATCTCTGAGCCAGGACACAAACCGCAGCTGCGTGCGCCACCAGGCTCAGGGCAGAAACCACTCCTGTGGTTACATAACTATATATCTCTACGAGCGTGCAGACACCTATTAAACACTAAATAACCATGTTTATCTTTCCTATTCTCCTTCATAATACCTAGTTGTTCTCTCACGATGAATCCTCCCTTCCCCTTATCGGTGTCAAGGGAATCATTGTTCCATGCACATGTCCCGTGTACAATGAGTTGTCCTGTTCCCCTGCTTGGTCCGAGAGCATCACCTTTGTTAAGTGGTTTGATCCAGGGTGATAGCGATCGTTCTAGGCGCTGTAAAAAGCGAAATGTATATTCTACGTCCTGATTTTGGGTATCTAACATGAATGCAAAACAGTAATCCTCACACAGTTTTTATTTCGTTCCGTAGGGTCGGTGTCGGTATCGGTGGCCTGCAGTAAAGGTTCACGGAAAGGTCTTACAGTCTTCGCTGGGATCCGTCTAGGTCCTTTTTCTGTAGAGACGCAAGCATAACCTTTTCCCCATGTAACAAGAGGATACGGTCCCATAATTTTACCTGTGTCTGGATCTCGGACCAATACCGGGGCTTTAACCCGTGCCTCGAAGGAGGCATTTGCAGTGAAACGTCGAACTATCGGTGGGTTGTTATCTATGAAAGAACAATTCACAAAATTAAAAACGTACAATGCTTTCCGCAACCGTTCCTCCGGAAGAGCCATTCCCCTTCCCCCTTTTTGTTGTTGTAATAAACGTTTTAGAGACTGATGCGACCGTTCAATGAGAAATTGACCGGTGGGGGAATGAGGAATGCCAGTAATACGAGTCATACCCCATAGGGCAAAAAAAGGTTTTTACAGTTGTTGAAACATAAAGATAAAGACAGATAATGGTCCAGCTTAAGGGAATACCTAAAGTAGCAAAAGCACGCGTTAAAGGTCTACGAACATCTCGTGCCTTTTCTCCTGTGTGACAAGAGGCAAACAAGGCACCTGAAAATGTATCAATGGAAGAGTGGATATATTTAAGGTTACCAAATTCAGAACCATGTGTGACATCTGTTTGCCGTAACTGTAGGCTTTGTCATCCTCTAGGATTAACTCCTGTAGCAATTGATGGGAAAGAATGTTTTTGACAATCAGGACAGACAGCAACAATATTTGACGCTTGTTGAGAAGTAAGGTCAAACTGTCGCTTAAGAGCTCCAGCATTTCGATGGAAAAAAGAGTGACTTAGTTTAGCTTGTGCAATCCGGTCTGGCAGTACTTGAACTGGTCACGTCAATAGGTCCGTCAGCTCGTCGATTGCCTTCTGCAAGAAAACCAGGTAGTGAGGTATGAGACCCAATATGCATAACAAAATAAGGCGCAGATCGAGAGTCCAACAGGAAAATAAGTTCCTGTAACAGGGTAAAAAGTTGGGAATGTGAAACACTCCGCAGCACAGAAGCTTCAGCTCGTGTAACGATACCCGCAACGGAAGCGGAATCAGTAACAAGGTTGAGGGGTACGTTCCGTTTTCGGAAAACACGAACAACTGCATTCAGTTGTACTATTTGAGGGGAACCGGAGACTGTCTCTATGTGCGAATCCCATTGTCTCCGTTGATCATCCCACCACAGAAGAAGAGACTTAGGTGATTTGCCCGATCCACCTGTAAACACAGGAAGTGCCCGTAAGGGTTGTTCGCTGCTTCTGGGTTTTAACATCAGACGAAAATCAACGTTAAACAGGTTGTGTGAAGGTGGATGGGAAGTTATTTCACCTGTATATTCTCGCCCGGCACCTCCAGCTTGACAAACTATTGTTGTACAATTCAACCACGAGAACCTCTAACACCTTTACCACTCAACCCTAGCCTTCTCCTTGACATCTTATATATCCCATAAACACCACCTACCCAACACCTCAACACTAAAATCATATTAACCCAAAGCCCCCATACACACACGCCCCTAAGACTATAGGCGCCCAAACAGCCAACGAAACCACGTTCCCGTAGCTTACAATCCAAAAGCATGGCACTGAAGATGCCAAGATGGCGTACGATATGAAAGCCGAGGACACAAGACTTAGTCCTAACCTTACAGTTGGCTCCTGCTAGACATATACATGCAAGTATCCACGGCCCAGTGTAAATGCCCTAGGCCTCTTGCTAAGACCAAAGGAGCAGGCATCAGGCACGCACTACCAACTGTAGCCCAAGACGCCTTGCTCAGCCACACCCCCACGGGCACTCAGCAGTAAGTCACAGTAAGCAATAAGCGCAAGCTTGACTTAGTCACGGCAGCCTTCCGGGTTGGTAAATCTTGTGCCAGCCACCGCGGACACACAAGAAACCCAAGCCAACGGTCACACGGCGTGAAGAGCGGACTAGAGCCTGTCATAATAACTAGGAAACCCAAACACAACTAAGCTGCCATAAGCCCGAGATACCCCTAAGATAAACCTAAAGATGATCCTAGTAAACCTGACTGCGGCGAATGAAGAGACGGGACGCAGCTTGATGCAAGCAAATGTCAATGTGTGGTACAGAAGCACGAGGTTTTATACGCTTTCAGAAGCTGCGCGTTTTAAACAGATTGGTTCTTGAAGCTAAGCCTTGCATACTAGGCGACCCCTGAGTGGTGGTTAACTACCAGCAATTAACAGCAAGGGGTTACCTTTCCTTGGCGCCATCCGTCTCCCACGCCCCTGTGCTCTGTAAACATGCCTCATCATGTTAATTGTCGTCTAGACAAGCTCGAGCACATTCCCCTCGGCTGACCGATTGCCACGCGTGGTCCGAGTGTCCAGCCCGCTCCGCTCCTGCGTCTCCCCCTTCCTGTCGCACAAAAGAACCTTTGAAAGCGAACGAGTAAAAACAAGGCATAAGTAATAGAAGAAATAAAAAACCAACCAAGGCATATTATCAATGTCAAAATATCCCACTGTCTTTGTTCCGTACCATTTGACAATTGCCCCTTTTTGTTTTTGAACAGCTAGGACCAGGTTTGCCATGTTCTGCAGGGCCCTTGCAAACATGACAGCAACCAAGGTAATAGCAAACAACCAATACTGCCAATTGAGTGAATGGATGCCAAAAAAGGCTGAAATTTTCTCAGATTTTGATACCATGTTGCTGCAATGGGGCGCCTAAAATCCACGCAGCACATACCATCAAAATCCTCACAGCCGTGTCCTTGAAGCAACAACAAAAAGCAGTGGCAATTTTGACTCACATTCTTAACCGCCTACCAAACAAGGTGATTTAACTCTTCAATGCTTTCCCTGCTGTTACTCTGGATAAGAGAAGAACCGCTGCGACACGTTCCCATCATAGCCTCCTACTCCATTAGCATCTACAGAAAGACAACGATGGACATTCAAAGCGTAAACAGCATCATCTCCTTTTGGATTAACGTTATACGTAGCTGGAAGGGCACACCAAGCAAGAACTGGTTCCGTCCAAAAGTTCGAAACATAGCATGCCTTCTCTGAACATACCTCTGGGGTCATTCCCTTCATTCCCTCTTCTTTATGCAAAGAGAGACACTTTACCATAACAGAGAAGCCCCTGTTTACATCTCTGAGCCAGGACACAAACCGCAGCTGCGTGCGCCACCAGGCTCAGGGCAGAAACCACTCCTGTGGTTACATAACTATATATCTCTACGAGCGTGCAGACACCTATTAAACACTAAATAACCATGTTTATCTTTCCTATTCTCCTTCATAATACCTAGTTGTTCTCTCACGATGAATCCTCCCTTCCCCTTATCGGTGTCAAGGGAATCATTGTTCCATGCACATGTCCCGTGTACAATGAGTTGTCCTGTTCCCCTGCTTGGTCCGAGAGCATCACCTTTGTTAAGTGGTTTGATCCAGGGTGATAGCGATCGTTCTAGGCGCTGTAAAAAGCGAAATGTATATTCTACGTCCTGATTTTGGGTATCTAACATGAATGCAAAACAGTAATCCTCACACAGTTTTTATTTCGTTCCGTAGGGTCGGTGTCGGTATCGGTGGCCTGCAGTAAAGGTTCACGGAAAGGTCTTACAGTCTTCGCTGGGATCCGTCTAGGTCCTTTTTCTGTAGAGACGCAAGCATAACCTTTTCCCCATGTAACAAGAGGATACGGTCCCATAATTTTACCTGTGTCTGGATCTCGGACCAATACCGGGGCTTTAACCCGTGCCTCGAAGGAGGCATTTGCAGTGAAACGTCGAACTATCGGTGGGTTGTTATCTATGAAAGAACAATTCACAAAATTAAAAACGTACAATGCTTTCCGCAACCGTTCCTCCGGAAGAGCCATTCCCCTTCCCCCTTTTTGTTGTTGTAATAAACGTTTTAGAGACTGATGCGACCGTTCAATGAGAAATTGACCGGTGGGGGAATGAGGAATGCCAGTAATACGAGTCATACCCCATAGGGCAAAAAAAGGTTTTTACAGTTGTTGAAACATAAAGATAAAGACAGATAATGGTCCAGCTTAAGGGAATACCTAAAGTAGCAAAAGCACGCGTTAAAGGTCTACGAACATCTCGTGCCTTTTCTCCTGTGTGACAAGAGGCAAACAAGGCACCTGAAAATGTATCAATGGAAGAGTGGATATATTTAAGGTTACCAAATTCAGAACCATGTGTGACATCTGTTTGCCGTAACTGTAGGCTTTGTCATCCTCTAGGATTAACTCCTGTAGCAATTGATGGGAAAGAATGTTTTTGACAATCAGGACAGACAGCAACAATATTTGACGCTTGTTGAGAAGTAAGGTCAAACTGTCGCTTAAGAGCTCCAGCATTTCGATGGAAAAAAGAGTGACTTAGTTTAGCTTGTGCAATCCGGTCTGGCAGTACTTGAACTGGTCACGTCAATAGGTCCGTCAGCTCGTCGATTGCCTTCTGCAAGAAAACCAGGTAGTGAGGTATGAGACCCAATATGCATAACAAAATAAGGCGCAGATCGAGAGTCCAACAGGAAAATAAGTTCCTGTAACAGGGTAAAAAGTTGGGAATGCGAAACACTCCGCAGCACAGAAGCTTCAGCTCGTGTAACGATACCCGCAACGGAAGCGGAATCAGTAACAAGGTTGAGGGGTACGTTCCGTTTTCGGAAAACACGAACAACTGCATTCAGTTGTACTATTTGAGGGGAACCGGAGACTGTCTCTATGTGCGAATCCCATTGTCTCCGTTGATCATCCCACCACAGAAGAAGAGACTTAGGTGATTTGCCCGATCCACCTGTAAACACAGGAAGTGCCCGTAAGGGTTGTTCGCTGCTTCTGGGTTTTAACATCAGACGAAAATCAACGTTAAACAGGTTGTGTGAAGGTGGATGGGAAGTTATTTCACCTGTATATTCTCGCCCGGCACCTCCAGCTTGACAAACTATTGTTGTACAATTCAACCACGAGAACCTCTAACACCTTTACCACTCAACCCTAGCCTTCTCCTTGACATCTTATATATCCCATAAACACCACCTACCCAACACCTCAACACTAAAATCATATTAACCCAAAGCCCCCATACACACACGCCCCTAAGACTATAGGCGCCCAAACAGCCAACGAAACCACGTTCCCGTAGCTTACAATCCAAAAGCATGGCACTGAAGATGCCAAGATGGCGTACGATATGAAAGCCGAGGACACAAGACTTAGTCCTAACCTTACAGTTGGCTCCTGCTAGACATATACATGCAAGTATCCACGGCCCAGTGTAAATGCCCTAGGCCTCTTGCTAAGACCAAAGGAGCAGGCATCAGGCACGCACTACCAACTGTAGCCCAAGACGCCTTGCTCAGCCACACCCCCACGGGCACTCAGCAGTAAGTCACAGTAAGCAATAAGCGCAAGCTTGACTTAGTCACGGCAGCCTTCCGGGTTGGTAAATCTTGTGCCAGCCACCGCGGACACACAAGAAACCCAAGCCAACGGTCACACGGCGTGAAGAGCGGACTAGAGCCTGTCATAATAACTAGGAAACCCAAACACAACTAAGCTGCCATAAGCCCGAGATACCCCTAAGATAAACCTAAAGATGATCCTAGTAAACCTGACTGCGGCGAATGAAGAGACGGGACGCAGCTTGATGCAAGCAAATGTCAATGTGTGGTACAGAAGCACGAGGTTTTATACGCTTTCAGAAGCTGCGCGTTTTAAACAGATTGGTTCTTGAAGCTAAGCCTTGCATACTAGGCGACCCCTGAGTGGTGGTTAACTACCAGCAATTAACAGCAAGGGGTTACCTTTCCTTGGCGCCATCCGTCTCCCACGCCCCTGTGCTCTGTAAACATGCCTCATCATGTTAATTGTCGTCTAGACAAGCTCGAGCACATTCCCCTCGGCTGACCGATTGCCACGCGTGGTCCGAGTGTCCAGCCCGCTCCGCTCCTGCGTCTCCCCCTTCCTGTCGCACAAAAGAACCTTTGAAAGCGAACGAGTAAAAACAAGGCATAAGTAATAGAAGAAATAAAAAACCAACCAAGGCATATTATCAATGTCAAAATATCCCACTGTCTTTGTTCCGTACCATTTGACAATTGCCCCTTTTTGTTTTTGAACAGCTAGGACCAGGTTTGCCATGTTCTGCAGGGCCCTTGCAAACATGACAGCAACCAAGGTAATAGCAAACAACCAATACTGCCAATTGAGTGAATGGATGCCAAAAAAGGCTGAAATTTTCTCAGATTTTGATACCATGTTGCTGCAATGGGGCGCCTAAAATCCACGCAGCACATACCATCAAAATCCTCACAGCCGTGTCCTTGAAGCAACAACAAAAAGCAGTGGCAATTTTGACTCACATTCTTAACCGCCTACCAAACAAGGTGATTTAACTCTTCAATGCTTTCCCTGCTGTTACTCTGGATAAGAGAAGAACCGCTGCGACACGTTCCCATCATAGCCTCCTACTCCATTAGCATCTACAGAAAGACAACGATGGACATTCAAAGCGTAAACAGCATCATCTCCTTTTGGATTAACGTTATACGTAGCTGGAAGGGCACACCAAGCAAGAACTGGTTCCGTCCAAAAGTTCGAAACATAGCATGCCTTCTCTGAACATACCTCTGGGGTCATTCCCTTCATTCCCTCTTCTTTATGCAAAGAGAGACACTTTACCATAACAGAGAAGCCCCTGTTTACATCTCTGAGCCAGGACACAAACCGCAGCTGCGTGCGCCACCAGGCTCAGGGCAGAAACCACTCCTGTGGTTACATAACTATATATCTCTACGAGCGTGCAGACACCTATTAAACACTAAATAACCATGTTTATCTTTCCTATTCTCCTTCATAATACCTAGTTGTTCTCTCACGATGAATCCTCCCTTCCCCTTATCGGTGTCAAGGGAATCATTGTTCCATGCACATGTCCCGTGTACAATGAGTTGTCCTGTTCCCCTGCTTGGTCCGAGAGCATCACCTTTGTTAAGTGGTTTGATCCAGGGTGATAGCGATCGTTCTAGGCGCTGTAAAAAGCGAAATGTATATTCTACGTCCTGATTTTGGGTATCTAACATGAATGCAAAACAGTAATCCTCACACAGTTTTTATTTCGTTCCGTAGGGTCGGTGTCGGTATCGGTGGCCTGCAGTAAAGGTTCACGGAAAGGTCTTACAGTCTTCGCTGGGATCCGTCTAGGTCCTTTTTCTGTAGAGACGCAAGCATAACCTTTTCCCCATGTAACAAGAGGATACGGTCCCATAATTTTACCTGTGTCTGGATCTCGGACCAATACCGGGGCTTTAACCCGTGCCTCGAAGGAGGCATTTGCAGTGAAACGTCGAACTATCGGTGGGTTGTTATCTATGAAAGAACAATTCACAAAATTAAAAACGTACAATGCTTTCCGCAACCGTTCCTCCGGAAGAGCCATTCCCCTTCCCCCTTTTTGTTGTTGTAATAAACGTTTTAGAGACTGATGCGACCGTTCAATGAGAAATTGACCGGTGGGGGAATGAGGAATGCCAGTAATACGAGTCATACCCCATAGGGCAAAAAAAGGTTTTTACAGTTGTTGAAACATAAAGATAAAGACAGATAATGGTCCAGCTTAAGGGAATACCTAAAGTAGCAAAAGCATGCGTTAAAGGTCTACGAACATCTCGTGCCTTTTCTCCTGTGTGACAAGAGGCAAACAAGGCACCTGAAAATGTATCAATGGAAGAGTGGATATATTTAAGGTTACCAAATTCAGAACCATGTGTGACATCTGTTTGCCGTAACTGTAGGCTTTGTCATCCTCTAGGATTAACTCCTGTAGCAATTGATGGGAAAGAATGTTTTTGACAATCAGGACAGACAGCAACAATATTTGACGCTTGTTGAGAAGTAAGGTCAAACTGTCGCTTAAGAGCTCCAGCATTTCGATGGAAAAAAGAGTGACTTAGTTTAGCTTGTGCAATCCGGTCTGGCAGTACTTGAACTGGTCACGTCAATAGGTCCGTCAGCTCGTCGATTGCCTTCTGCAAGAAAACCAGGTAGTGAGGTATGAGACCCAATATGCATAACAAAATAAGGCGCAGATCGAGAGTCCAACAGGAAAATAAGTTCCTGTAACAGGGTAAAAAGTTGGGAATGCGAAACACTCCGCAGCACAGAAGCTTCAGCTCGTGTAACGATACCCGCAACGGAAGCGGAATCAGTAACAAGGTTGAGGGGTACGTTCCGTTTTCGGAAAACACGAACAACTGCATTCAGTTGTACTATTTGAGGGGAACCGGAGACTGTCTCTATGTGCGAATCCCATTGTCTCCGTTGATCATCCCACCACAGAAGAAGAGACTTAGGTGATTTGCCCGATCCACCTGTAAACACAGGAAGTGCCCGTAAGGGTTGTTCGCTGCTTCTGGGTTTTAACATCAGACGAAAATCAACGTTAAACAGGTTGTGTGAAGGTGGATGGGAAGTTATTTCACCTGTATATTCTCGCCCGGCACCTCCAGCTTGACAAACTATTGTTGTACAATTCAACCACGAGAACCTCTAACACCTTTACCACTCAACCCTAGCCTTCTCCTTGACATCTTATATATCCCATAAACACCACCTACCCAACACCTCAACACTAAAATCATATTAACCCAAAGCCCCCATACACACACGCCCCTAAGACTATAGGCGCCCAAACAGCCAACGAAACCACGTTCCCGTAGCTTACAATCCAAAAGCATGGCACTGAAGATGCCAAGATGGCGTACGATATGAAAGCCGAGGACACAAGACTTAGTCCTAACCTTACAGTTGGCTCCTGCTAGACATATACATGCAAGTATCCACGGCCCAGTGTAAATGCCCTAGGCCTCTTGCTAAGACCAAAGGAGCAGGCATCAGGCACGCACTACCAACTGTAGCCCAAGACGCCTTGCTCAGCCACACCCCCACGGGCACTCAGCAGTAAGTCACAGTAAGCAATAAGCGCAAGCTTGACTTAGTCACGGCAGCCTTCCGGGTTGGTAAATCTTGTGCCAGCCACCGCGGACACACAAGAAACCCAAGCCAACGGTCACACGGCGTGAAGAGCGGACTAGAGCCTGTCATAATAACTAGGAAACCCAAACACAACTAAGCTGCCATAAGCCCGAGATACCCCTAAGATAAACCTAAAGATGATCCTAGTAAACCTGACTGCGGCGAATGAAGAGACGGGACGCAGCTTGATGCAAGCAAATGTCAATGTGTGGTACAGAAGCACGAGGTTTTATACGCTTTCAGAAGCTGCGCGTTTTAAACAGATTGGTTCTTGAAGCTAAGCCTTGCATACTAGGCGACCCCTGAGTGGTGGTTAACTACCAGCAATTAACAGCAAGGGGTTACCTTTCCTTGGCGCCATCCGTCTCCCACGCCCCTGTGCTCTGTAAACATGCCTCATCATGTTAATTGTCGTCTAGACAAGCTCGAGCACATTCCCCTCGGCTGACCGATTGCCACGCGTGGTCCGAGTGTCCAGCCCGCTCCGCTCCTGCGTCTCCCCCTTCCTGTCGCACAAAAGAACCTTTGAAAGCGAACGAGTAAAAACAAGGCATAAGTAATAGAAGAAATAAAAAACCAACCAAGGCATATTATCAATGTCAAAATATCCCACTGTCTTTGTTCCGTACCATTTGACAATTGCCCCTTTTTGTTTTTGAACAGCTAGGACCAGGTTTGCCATGTTCTGCAGGGCCCTTGCAAACATGACAGCAACCAAGGTAATAGCAAACAACCAATACTGCCAATTGAGTGAATGGATGCCAAAAAAGGCTGAAATTTTCTCAGATTTTGATACCATGTTGCTGCAATGGGGCGCCTAAAATCCACGCAGCACATACCATCAAAATCCTCACAGCCGTGTCCTTGAAGCAACAACAAAAAGCAGTGGCAATTTTGACTCACATTCTTAACCGCCTACCAAACAAGGTGATTTAACTCTTCAATGCTTTCCCTGCTGTTACTCTGGATAAGAGAAGAACCGCTGCGACACGTTCCCATCATAGCCTCCTACTCCATTAGCATCTACAGAAAGACAACGATGGACATTCAAAGCGTAAACAGCATCATCTCCTTTTGGATTAACGTTATACGTAGCTGGAAGGGCACACCAAGCAAGAACTGGTTCCGTCCAAAAGTTCGAAACATAGCATGCCTTCTCTGAACATACCTCTGGGGTCATTCCCTTCATTCCCTCTTCTTTATGCAAAGAGAGACACTTTACCATAACAGAGAAGCCCCTGTTTACATCTCTGAGCCAGGACACAAACCGCAGCTGCGTGCGCCACCAGGCTCAGGGCAGAAACCACTCCTGTGGTTACATAACTATATATCTCTACGAGCGTGCAGACACCTATTAAACACTAAATAACCATGTTTATCTTTCCTATTCTCCTTCATAATACCTAGTTGTTCTCTCACGATGAATCCTCCCTTCCCCTTATCGGTGTCAAGGGAATCATTGTTCCATGCACATGTCCCGTGTACAATGAGTTGTCCTGTTCCCCTGCTTGGTCCGAGAGCATCACCTTTGTTAAGTGGTTTGATCCAGGGTGATAGCGATCGTTCTAGGCGCTGTAAAAAGCGAAATGTATATTCTACGTCCTGATTTTGGGTATCTAACATGAATGCAAAACAGTAATCCTCACACAGTTTTTATTTCGTTCCGTAGGGTCGGTGTCGGTATCGGTGGCCTGCAGTAAAGGTTCACGGAAAGGTCTTACAGTCTTCGCTGGGATCCGTCTAGGTCCTTTTTCTGTAGAGACGCAAGCATAACCTTTTCCCCATGTAACAAGAGGATACGGTCCCATAATTTTACCTGTGTCTGGATCTCGGACCAATACCGGGGCTTTAACCCGTGCCTCGAAGGAGGCATTTGCAGTGAAACGTCGAACTATCGGTGGGTTGTTATCTATGAAAGAACAATTCACAAAATTAAAAACGTACAATGCTTTCCGCAACCGTTCCTCCGGAAGAGCCATTCCCCTTCCCCCTTTTTGTTGTTGTAATAAACGTTTTAGAGACTGATGCGACCGTTCAATGAGAAATTGACCGGTGGGGGAATGAGGAATGCCAGTAATACGAGTCATACCCCATAGGGCAAAAAAAGGTTTTTACAGTTGTTGAAACATAAAGATAAAGACAGATAATGGTCCAGCTTAAGGGAATACCTAAAGTAGCAAAAGCACGCGTTAAAGGTCTACGAACATCTCGTGCCTTTTCTCCTGTGTGACAAGAGGCAAACAAGGCACCTGAAAATGTATCAATGGAAGAGTGGATATATTTAAGGTTACCAAATTCAGAACCATGTGTGACATCTGTTTGCCGTAACTGTAGGCTTTGTCATCCTCTAGGATTAACTCCTGTAGCAATTGATGGGAAAGAATGTTTTTGACAATCAGGACAGACAGCAACAATATTTGACGCTTGTTGAGAAGTAAGGTCAAACTGTCGCTTAAGAGCTCCAGCATTTCGATGGAAAAAAGAGTGACTTAGTTTAGCTTGTGCAATCCGGTCTGGCAGTACTTGAACTGGTCACGTCAATAGGTCCGTCAGCTCGTCGATTGCCTTCTGCAAGAAAACCAGGTAGTGAGGTATGAGACCCAATATGCATAACAAAATAAGGCGCAGATCGAGAGTCCAACAGGAAAATAAGTTCCTGTAACAGGGTAAAAAGTTGGGAATGCGAAACACTCCGCAGCACAGAAGCTTCAGCTCGTGTAACGATACCCGCAACGGAAGCGGAATCAGTAACAAGGTTGAGGGGTACGTTCCGTTTTCGGAAAACACGAACAACTGCATTCAGTTGTACTATTTGAGGGGAACCGGAGACTGTCTCTATGTGCGAATCCCATTGTCTCCGTTGATCATCCCACCACAGAAGAAGAGACTTAGGTGATTTGCCCGATCCACCTGTAAACACAGGAAGTGCCCGTAAGGGTTGTTCGCTGCTTCTGGGTTTTAACATCAGACGAAAATCAACGTTAAACAGGTTGTGTGAAGGTGGATGGGAAGTTATTTCACCTGTATATTCTCGCCCGGCACCTCCAGCTTGACAAACTATTGTTGTACAATTCAACCACGAGAACCTCTAACACCTTTACCACTCAACCCTAGCCTTCTCCTTGACATCTTATATATCCCATAAACACCACCTACCCAACACCTCAACACTAAAATCATATTAACCCAAAGCCCCCATACACACACGCCCCTAAGACTATAGGCGCCCAAACAGCCAACGAAACCACGTTCCCGTAGCTTACAATCCAAAAGCATGGCACTGAAGATGCCAAGATGGCGTACGATATGAAAGCCGAGGACACAAGACTTAGTCCTAACCTTACAGTTGGCTCCTGCTAGACATATACATGCAAGTATCCACGGCCCAGTGTAAATGCCCTAGGCCTCTTGCTAAGACCAAAGGAGCAGGCATCAGGCACGCACTACCAACTGTAGCCCAAGACGCCTTGCTCAGCCACACCCCCACGGGCACTCAGCAGTAAGTCACAGTAAGCAATAAGCGCAAGCTTGACTTAGTCACGGCAGCCTTCCGGGTTGGTAAATCTTGTGCCAGCCACCGCGGACACACAAGAAACCCAAGCCAACGGTCACACGGCGTGAAGAGCGGACTAGAGCCTGTCATAATAACTAGGAAACCCAAACACAACTAAGCTGCCATAAGCCCGAGATACCCCTAAGATAAACCTAAAGATGATCCTAGTAAACCTGACTGCGGCGAATGAAGAGACGGGACGCAGCTTGATGCAAGCAAATGTCAATGTGTGGTACAGAAGCACGAGGTTTTATACGCTTTCAGAAGCTGCGCGTTTTAAACAGATTGGTTCTTGAAGCTAAGCCTTGCATACTAGGCGACCCCTGAGTGGTGGTTAACTACCAGCAATTAACAGCAAGGGGTTACCTTTCCTTGGCGCCATCCGTCTCCCACGCCCCTGTGCTCTGTAAACATGCCTCATCATGTTAATTGTCGTCTAGACAAGCTCGAGCACATTCCCCTCGGCTGACCGATTGCCACGCGTGGTCCGAGTGTCCAGCCCGCTCCGCTCCTGCGTCTCCCCCTTCCTGTCGCACAAAAGAACCTTTGAAAGCGAACGAGTAAAAACAAGGCATAAGTAATAGAAGAAATAAAAAACCAACCAAGGCATATTATCAATGTCAAAATATCCCACTGTCTTTGTTCCGTACCATTTGACAATTGCCCCTTTTTGTTTTTGAACAGCTAGGACCAGGTTTGCCATGTTCTGCAGGGCCCTTGCAAACATGACAGCAACCAAGGTAATAGCAAACAACCAATACTGCCAATTGAGTGAATGGATGCCAAAAAAGGCTGAAATTTTCTCAGATTTTGATACCATGTTGCTGCAATGGGGCGCCTAAAATCCACGCAGCACATACCATCAAAATCCTCACAGCCGTGTCCTTGAAGCAACAACAAAAAGCAGTGGCAATTTTGACTCACATTCTTAACCGCCTACCAAACAAGGTGATTTAACTCTTCAATGCTTTCCCTGCTGTTACTCTGGATAAGAGAAGAACCGCTGCGACACGTTCCCATCATAGCCTCCTACTCCATTAGCATCTACAGAAAGACAACGATGGACATTCAAAGCGTAAACAGCATCATCTCCTTTTGGATTAACGTTATACGTAGCTGGAAGGGCACACCAAGCAAGAACTGGTTCCGTCCAAAAGTTCGAAACATAGCATGCCTTCTCTGAACATACCTCTGGGGTCATTCCCTTCATTCCCTCTTCTTTATGCAAAGAGAGACACTTTACCATAACAGAGAAGCCCCTGTTTACATCTCTGAGCCAGGACACAAACCGCAGCTGCGTGCGCCACCAGGCTCAGGGCAGAAACCACTCCTGTGGTTACATAACTATATATCTCTACGAGCGTGCAGACACCTATTAAACACTAAATAACCATGTTTATCTTTCCTATTCTCCTTCATAATACCTAGTTGTTCTCTCACGATGAATCCTCCCTTCCCCTTATCGGTGTCAAGGGAATCATTGTTCCATGCACATGTCCCGTGTACAATGAGTTGTCCTGTTCCCCTGCTTGGTCCGAGAGCATCACCTTTGTTAAGTGGTTTGATCCAGGGTGATAGCGATCGTTCTAGGCGCTGTAAAAAGCGAAATGTATATTCTACGTCCTGATTTTGGGTATCTAACATGAATGCAAAACAGTAATCCTCACACAGTTTTTATTTCGTTCCGTAGGGTCGGTGTCGGTATCGGTGGCCTGCAGTAAAGGTTCACGGAAAGGTCTTACAGTCTTCGCTGGGATCCGTCTAGGTCCTTTTTCTGTAGAGACGCAAGCATAACCTTTTCCCCATGTAACAAGAGGATACGGTCCCATAATTTTACCTGTGTCTGGATCTCGGACCAATACCGGGGCTTTAACCCGTGCCTCGAAGGAGGCATTTGCAGTGAAACGTCGAACTATCGGTGGGTTGTTATCTATGAAAGAACAATTCACAAAATTAAAAACGTACAATGCTTTCCGCAACCGTTCCTCCGGAAGAGCCATTCCCCTTCCCCCTTTTTGTTGTTGTAATAAACGTTTTAGAGACTGATGCGACCGTTCAATGAGAAATTGACCGGTGGGGGAATGAGGAATGCCAGTAATACGAGTCATACCCCATAGGGCAAAAAAAGGTTTTTACAGTTGTTGAAACATAAAGATAAAGACAGATAATGGTCCAGCTTAAGGGAATACCTAAAGTAGCAAAAGCACGCGTTAAAGGTCTACGAACATCTCGTGCCTTTTCTCCTGTGTGACAAGAGGCAAACAAGGCACCTGAAAATGTATCAATGGAAGAGTGGATATATTTAAGGTTACCAAATTCAGAACCATGTGTGACATCTGTTTGCCGTAACTGTAGGCTTTGTCATCCTCTAGGATTAACTCCTGTAGCAATTGATGGGAAAGAATGTTTTTGACAATCAGGACAGACAGCAACAATATTTGACGCTTGTTGAGAAGTAAGGTCAAACTGTCGCTTAAGAGCTCCAGCATTTCGATGGAAAAAAGAGTGACTTAGTTTAGCTTGTGCAATCCGGTCTGGCAGTACTTGAACTGGTCACGTCAATAGGTCCGTCAGCTCGTCGATTGCCTTCTGCAAGAAAACCAGGTAGTGAGGTATGAGACCCAATATGCATAACAAAATAAGGCGCAGATCGAGAGTCCAACAGGAAAATAAGTTCCTGTAACAGGGTAAAAAGTTGGGAATGTGAAACACTCCGCAGCACAGAAGCTTCAGCTCGTGTAACGATACCCGCAACGGAAGCGGAATCAGTAACAAGGTTGAGGGGTACGTTCCGTTTTCGGAAAACACGAACAACTGCATTCAGTTGTACTATTTGAGGGGAACCGGAGACTGTCTCTATGTGCGAATCCCATTGTCTCCGTTGATCATCCCACCACAGAAGAAGAGACTTAGGTGATTTGCCCGATCCACCTGTAAACACAGGAAGTGCCCGTAAGGGTTGTTCGCTGCTTCTGGGTTTTAACATCAGACGAAAATCAACGTTAAACAGGTTGTGTGAAGGTGGATGGGAAGTTATTTCACCTGTATATTCTCGCCCGGCACCTCCAGCTTGACAAACTATTGTTGTACAATTCAACCACGAGAACCTCTAACACCTTTACCACTCAACCCTAGCCTTCTCCTTGACATCTTATATATCCCATAAACACCACCTACCCAACACCTCAACACTAAAATCATATTAACCCAAAGCCCCCATACACACACGCCCCTAAGACTATAGGCGCCCAAACAGCCAACGAAACCACGTTCCCGTAGCTTACAATCCAAAAGCATGGCACTGAAGATGCCAAGATGGCGTACGATATGAAAGCCGAGGACACAAGACTTAGTCCTAACCTTACAGTTGGCTCCTGCTAGACATATACATGCAAGTATCCACGGCCCAGTGTAAATGCCCTAGGCCTCTTGCTAAGACCAAAGGAGCAGGCATCAGGCACGCACTACCAACTGTAGCCCAAGACGCCTTGCTCAGCCACACCCCCACGGGCACTCAGCAGTAAGTCACAGTAAGCAATAAGCGCAAGCTTGACTTAGTCACGGCAGCCTTCCGGGTTGGTAAATCTTGTGCCAGCCACCGCGGACACACAAGAAACCCAAGCCAACGGTCACACGGCGTGAAGAGCGGACTAGAGCCTGTCATAATAACTAGGAAACCCAAACACAACTAAGCTGCCATAAGCCCGAGATACCCCTAAGATAAACCTAAAGATGATCCTAGTAAACCTGACTGCGGCGAATGAAGAGACGGGACGCAGCTTGATGCAAGCAAATGTCAATGTGTGGTACAGAAGCACGAGGTTTTATACGCTTTCAGAAGCTGCGCGTTTTAAACAGATTGGTTCTTGAAGCTAAGCCTTGCATACTAGGCGACCCCTGAGTGGTGGTTAACTACCAGCAATTAACAGCAAGGGGTTACCTTTCCTTGGCGCCATCCGTCTCCCACGCCCCTGTGCTCTGTAAACATGCCTCATCATGTTAATTGTCGTCTAGACAAGCTCGAGCACATTCCCCTCGGCTGACCGATTGCCACGCGTGGTCCGAGTGTCCAGCCCGCTCCGCTCCTGCGTCTCCCCCTTCCTGTCGCACAAAAGAACCTTTGAAAGCGAACGAGTAAAAACAAGGCATAAGTAATAGAAGAAATAAAAAACCAACCAAGGCATATTATCAATGTCAAAATATCCCACTGTCTTTGTTCCGTACCATTTGACAATTGCCCCTTTTTGTTTTTGAACAGCTAGGACCAGGTTTGCCATGTTCTGCAGGGCCCTTGCAAACATGACAGCAACCAAGGTAATAGCAAACAACCAATACTGCCAATTGAGTGAATGGATGCCAAAAAAGGCTGAAATTTTCTCAGATTTTGATACCATGTTGCTGCAATGGGGCGCCTAAAATCCACGCAGCACATACCATCAAAATCCTCACAGCCGTGTCCTTGAAGCAACAACAAAAAGCAGTGGCAATTTTGACTCACATTCTTAACCGCCTACCAAACAAGGTGATTTAACTCTTCAATGCTTTCCCTGCTGTTACTCTGGATAAGAGAAGAACCGCTGCGACACGTTCCCATCATAGCCTCCTACTCCATTAGCATCTACAGAAAGACAACGATGGACATTCAAAGCGTAAACAGCATCATCTCCTTTTGGATTAACGTTATACGTAGCTGGAAGGGCACACCAAGCAAGAACTGGTTCCGTCCAAAAGTTCGAAACATAGCATGCCTTCTCTGAACATACCTCTGGGGTCATTCCCTTCATTCCCTCTTCTTTATGCAAAGAGAGACACTTTACCATAACAGAGAAGCCCCTGTTTACATCTCTGAGCCAGGACACAAACCGCAGCTGCGTGCGCCACCAGGCTCAGGGCAGAAACCACTCCTGTGGTTACATAACTATATATCTCTACGAGCGTGCAGACACCTATTAAACACTAAATAACCATGTTTATCTTTCCTATTCTCCTTCATAATACCTAGTTGTTCTCTCACGATGAATCCTCCCTTCCCCTTATCGGTGTCAAGGGAATCATTGTTCCATGCACATGTCCCGTGTACAATGAGTTGTCCTGTTCCCCTGCTTGGTCCGAGAGCATCACCTTTGTTAAGTGGTTTGATCCAGGGTGATAGCGATCGTTCTAGGCGCTGTAAAAAGCGAAATGTATATTCTACGTCCTGATTTTGGGTATCTAACATGAATGCAAAACAGTAATCCTCACACAGTTTTTATTTCGTTCCGTAGGGTCGGTGTCGGTATCGGTGGCCTGCAGTAAAGGTTCACGGAAAGGTCTTACAGTCTTCGCTGGGATCCGTCTAGGTCCTTTTTCTGTAGAGACGCAAGCATAACCTTTTCCCCATGTAACAAGAGGATACGGTCCCATAATTTTACCTGTGTCTGGATCTCGGACCAATACCGGGGCTTTAACCCGTGCCTCGAAGGAGGCATTTGCAGTGAAACGTCGAACTATCGGTGGGTTGTTATCTATGAAAGAACAATTCACAAAATTAAAAACGTACAATGCTTTCCGCAACCGTTCCTCCGGAAGAGCCATTCCCCTTCCCCCTTTTTGTTGTTGTAATAAACGTTTTAGAGACTGATGCGACCGTTCAATGAGAAATTGACCGGTGGGGGAATGAGGAATGCCAGTAATACGAGTCATACCCCATAGGGCAAAAAAAGGTTTTTACAGTTGTTGAAACATAAAGATAAAGACAGATAATGGTCCAGCTTAAGGGAATACCTAAAGTAGCAAAAGCACGCGTTAAAGGTCTACGAACATCTCGTGCCTTTTCTCCTGTGTGACAAGAGGCAAACAAGGCACCTGAAAATGTATCAATGGAAGAGTGGATATATTTAAGGTTACCAAATTCAGAACCATGTGTGACATCTGTTTGCCGTAACTGTAGGCTTTGTCATCCTCTAGGATTAACTCCTGTAGCAATTGATGGGAAAGAATGTTTTTGACAATCAGGACAGACAGCAACAATATTTGACGCTTGTTGAGAAGTAAGGTCAAACTGTCGCTTAAGAGCTCCAGCATTTCGATGGAAAAAAGAGTGACTTAGTTTAGCTTGTGCAATCCGGTCTGGCAGTACTTGAACTGGTCACGTCAATAGGTCCGTCAGCTCGTCGATTGCCTTCTGCAAGAAAACCAGGTAGTGAGGTATGAGACCCAATATGCATAACAAAATAAGGCGCAGATCGAGAGTCCAACAGGAAAATAAGTTCCTGTAACAGGGTAAAAAGTTGGGAATGCGAAACACTCCGCAGCACAGAAGCTTCAGCTCGTGTAACGATACCCGCAACGGAAGCGGAATCAGTAACAAGGTTGAGGGGTACGTTCCGTTTTCGGAAAACACGAACAACTGCATTCAGTTGTACTATTTGAGGGGAACCGGAGACTGTCTCTATGTGCGAATCCCATTGTCTCCGTTGATCATCCCACCACAGAAGAAGAGACTTAGGTGATTTGCCCGATCCACCTGTAAACACAGGAAGTGCCCGTAAGGGTTGTTCGCTGCTTCTGGGTTTTAACATCAGACGAAAATCAACGTTAAACAGGTTGTGTGAAGGTGGATGGGAAGTTATTTCACCTGTATATTCTCGCCCGGCACCTCCAGCTTGACAAACTATTGTTGTACAATTCAACCACGAGAACCTCTAACACCTTTACCACTCAACCCTAGCCTTCTCCTTGACATCTTATATATCCCATAAACACCACCTACCCAACACCTCAACACTAAAATCATATTAACCCAAAGCCCCCATACACACACGCCCCTAAGACTATAGGCGCCCAAACAGCCAACGAAACCACGTTCCCGTAGCTTACAATCCAAAAGCATGGCACTGAAGATGCCAAGATGGCGTACGATATGAAAGCCGAGGACACAAGACTTAGTCCTAACCTTACAGTTGGCTCCTGCTAGACATATACATGCAAGTATCCACGGCCCAGTGTAAATGCCCTAGGCCTCTTGCTAAGACCAAAGGAGCAGGCATCAGGCACGCACTACCAACTGTAGCCCAAGACGCCTTGCTCAGCCACACCCCCACGGGCACTCAGCAGTAAGTCACAGTAAGCAATAAGCGCAAGCTTGACTTAGTCACGGCAGCCTTCCGGGTTGGTAAATCTTGTGCCAGCCACCGCGGACACACAAGAAACCCAAGCCAACGGTCACATGGCGTGAAGAGCGGACTAGAGCCTGTCATAATAACTAGGAAACCCAAACACAACTAAGCTGCCATAAGCCCGAGATACCCCTAAGATAAACCTAAAGATGATCCTAGTAAACCTGACTGCGGCGAATGAAGAGACGGGACGCAGCTTGATGCAAGCAAATGTCAATGTGTGGTACAGAAGCACGAGGTTTTATACGCTTTCAGAAGCTGCGCGTTTTAAACAGATTGGTTCTTGAAGCTAAGCCTTGCATACTAGGCGACCCCTGAGTGGTGGTTAACTACCAGCAATTAACAGCAAGGGGTTACCTTTCCTTGGCGCCATCCGTCTCCCACGCCCCTGTGCTCTGTAAACATGCCTCATCATGTTAATTGTCGTCTAGACAAGCTCGAGCACATTCCCCTCGGCTGACCGATTGCCACGCGTGGTCCGAGTGTCCAGCCCGCTCCGCTCCTGCGTCTCCCCCTTCCTGTCGCACAAAAGAACCTTTGAAAGCGAACGAGTAAAAACAAGGCATAAGTAATAGAAGAAATAAAAAACCAACCAAGGCATATTATCAATGTCAAAATATCCCACTGTCTTTGTTCCGTACCATTTGACAATTGCCCCTTTTTGTTTTTGAACAGCTAGGACCAGGTTTGCCATGTTCTGCAGGGCCCTTGCAAACATGACAGCAACCAAGGTAATAGCAAACAACCAATACTGCCAATTGAGTGAATGGATGCCAAAAAAGGCTGAAATTTTCTCAGATTTTGATACCATGTTGCTGCAATGGGGCGCCTAAAATCCACGCAGCACATACCATCAAAATCCTCACAGCCGTGTCCTTGAAGCAACAACAAAAAGCAGTGGCAATTTTGACTCACATTCTTAACCGCCTACCAAACAAGGTGATTTAACTCTTCAATGCTTTCCCTGCTGTTACTCTGGATAAGAGAAGAACCGCTGCGACACGTTCCCATCATAGCCTCCTACTCCATTAGCATCTACAGAAAGACAACGATGGACATTCAAAGCGTAAACAGCATCATCTCCTTTTGGATTAACGTTATACGTAGCTGGAAGGGCACACCAAGCAAGAACTGGTTCCGTCCAAAAGTTCGAAACATAGCATGCCTTCTCTGAACATACCTCTGGGGTCATTCCCTTCATTCCCTCTTCTTTATGCAAAGAGAGACACTTTACCATAACAGAGAAGCCCCTGTTTACATCTCTGAGCCAGGACACAAACCGCAGCTGCGTGCGCCACCAGGCTCAGGGCAGAAACCACTCCTGTGGTTACATAACTATATATCTCTACGAGCGTGCAGACACCTATTAAACACTAAATAACCATGTTTATCTTTCCTATTCTCCTTCATAATACCTAGTTGTTCTCTCACGATGAATCCTCCCTTCCCCTTATCGGTGTCAAGGGAATCATTGTTCCATGCACATGTCCCGTGTACAATGAGTTGTCCTGTTCCCCTGCTTGGTCCGAGAGCATCACCTTTGTTAAGTGGTTTGATCCAGGGTGATAGCGATCGTTCTAGGCGCTGTAAAAAGCGAAATGTATATTCTACGTCCTGATTTTGGGTATCTAACATGAATGCAAAACAGTAATCCTCACACAGTTTTTATTTCGTTCCGTAGGGTCGGTGTCGGTATCGGTGGCCTGCAGTAAAGGTTCACGGAAAGGTCTTACAGTCTTCGCTGGGATCCGTCTAGGTCCTTTTTCTGTAGAGACGCAAGCATAACCTTTTCCCCATGTAACAAGAGGATACGGTCCCATAATTTTACCTGTGTCTGGATCTCGGACCAATACCGGGGCTTTAACCCGTGCCTCGAAGGAGGCATTTGCAGTGAAACGTCGAACTATCGGTGGGTTGTTATCTATGAAAGAACAATTCACAAAATTAAAAACGTACAATGCTTTCCGCAACCGTTCCTCCGGAAGAGCCATTCCCCTTCCCCCTTTTTGTTGTTGTAATAAACGTTTTAGAGACTGATGCGACCGTTCAATGAGAAATTGACCGGTGGGGGAATGAGGAATGCCAGTAATACGAGTCATACCCCATAGGGCAAAAAAAGGTTTTTACAGTTGTTGAAACATAAAGATAAAGACAGATAATGGTCCAGCTTAAGGGAATACCTAAAGTAGCAAAAGCACGCGTTAAAGGTCTACGAACATCTCGTGCCTTTTCTCCTGTGTGACAAGAGGCAAACAAGGCACCTGAAAATGTATCAATGGAAGAGTGGATATATTTAAGGTTACCAAATTCAGAACCATGTGTGACATCTGTTTGCCGTAACTGTAGGCTTTGTCATCCTCTAGGATTAACTCCTGTAGCAATTGATGGGAAAGAATGTTTTTGACAATCAGGACAGACAGCAACAATATTTGACGCTTGTTGAGAAGTAAGGTCAAACTGTCGCTTAAGAGCTCCAGCATTTCGATGGAAAAAAGAGTGACTTAGTTTAGCTTGTGCAATCCGGTCTGGCAGTACTTGAACTGGTCACGTCAATAGGTCCGTCAGCTCGTCGATTGCCTTCTGCAAGAAAACCAGGTAGTGAGGTATGAGACCCAATATGCATAACAAAATAAGGCGCAGATCGAGAGTCCAACAGGAAAATAAGTTCCTGTAACAGGGTAAAAAGTTGGGAATGTGAAACACTCCGCAGCACAGAAGCTTCAGCTCGTGTAACGATACCCGCAACGGAAGCGGAATCAGTAACAAGGTTGAGGGGTACGTTCCGTTTTCGGAAAACACGAACAACTGCATTCAGTTGTACTATTTGAGGGGAACCGGAGACTGTCTCTATGTGCGAATCCCATTGTCTCCGTTGATCATCCCACCACAGAAGAAGAGACTTAGGTGATTTGCCCGATCCACCTGTAAACACAGGAAGTGCCCGTAAGGGTTGTTCGCTGCTTCTGGGTTTTAACATCAGACGAAAATCAACGTTAAACAGGTTGTGTGAAGGTGGATGGGAAGTTATTTCACCTGTATATTCTCGCCCGGCACCTCCAGCTTGACAAACTATTGTTGTACAATTCAACCACGAGAACCTCTAACACCTTTACCACTCAACCCTAGCCTTCTCCTTGACATCTTATATATCCCATAAACACCACCTACCCAACACCTCAACACTAAAATCATATTAACCCAAAGCCCCCATACACACACGCCCCTAAGACTATAGGCGCCCAAACAGCCAACGAAACCACGTTCCCGTAGCTTACAATCCAAAAGCATGGCACTGAAGATGCCAAGATGGCGTACGATATGAAAGCCGAGGACACAAGACTTAGTCCTAACCTTACAGTTGGCTCCTGCTAGACATATACATGCAAGTATCCACGGCCCAGTGTAAATGCCCTAGGCCTCTTGCTAAGACCAAAGGAGCAGGCATCAGGCACGCACTACCAACTGTAGCCCAAGACGCCTTGCTCAGCCACACCCCCACGGGCACTCAGCAGTAAGTCACAGTAAGCAATAAGCGCAAGCTTGACTTAGTCACGGCAGCCTTCCGGGTTGGTAAATCTTGTGCCAGCCACCGCGGACACACAAGAAACCCAAGCCAACGGTCACACGGCGTGAAGAGCGGACTAGAGCCTGTCATAATAACTAGGAAACCCAAACACAACTAAGCTGCCATAAGCCCGAGATACCCCTAAGATAAACCTAAAGATGATCCTAGTAAACCTGACTGCGGCGAATGAAGAGACGGGACGCAGCTTGATGCAAGCAAATGTCAATGTGTGGTACAGAAGCACGAGGTTTTATACGCTTTCAGAAGCTGCGCGTTTTAAACAGATTGGTTCTTGAAGCTAAGCCTTGCATACTAGGCGACCCCTGAGTGGTGGTTAACTACCAGCAATTAACAGCAAGGGGTTACCTTTCCTTGGCGCCATCCGTCTCCCACGCCCCTGTGCTCTGTAAACATGCCTCATCATGTTAATTGTCGTCTAGACAAGCTCGAGCACATTCCCCTCGGCTGACCGATTGCCACGCGTGGTCCGAGTGTCCAGCCCGCTCCGCTCCTGCGTCTCCCCCTTCCTGTCGCACAAAAGAACCTTTGAAAGCGAACGAGTAAAAACAAGGCATAAGTAATAGAAGAAATAAAAAACCAACCAAGGCATATTATCAATGTCAAAATATCCCACTGTCTTTGTTCCGTACCATTTGACAATTGCCCCTTTTTGTTTTTGAACAGCTAGGACCAGGTTTGCCATGTTCTGCAGGGCCCTTGCAAACATGACAGCAACCAAGGTAATAGCAAACAACCAATACTGCCAATTGAGTGAATGGATGCCAAAAAAGGCTGAAATTTTCTCAGATTTTGATACCATGTTGCTGCAATGGGGCGCCTAAAATCCACGCAGCACATACCATCAAAATCCTCACAGCCGTGTCCTTGAAGCAACAACAAAAAGCAGTGGCAATTTTGACTCACATTCTTAACCGCCTACCAAACAAGGTGATTTAACTCTTCAATGCTTTCCCTGCTGTTACTCTGGATAAGAGAAGAACCGCTGCGACACGTTCCCATCATAGCCTCCTACTCCATTAGCATCTACAGAAAGACAACGATGGACATTCAAAGCGTAAACAGCATCATCTCCTTTTGGATTAACGTTATACGTAGCTGGAAGGGCACACCAAGCAAGAACTGGTTCCGTCCAAAAGTTCGAAACATAGCATGCCTTCTCTGAACATACCTCTGGGGTCATTCCCTTCATTCCCTCTTCTTTATGCAAAGAGAGACACTTTACCATAACAGAGAAGCCCCTGTTTACATCTCTGAGCCAGGACACAAACCGCAGCTGCGTGCGCCACCAGGCTCAGGGCAGAAACCACTCCTGTGGTTACATAACTATATATCTCTACGAGCGTGCAGACACCTATTAAACACTAAATAACCATGTTTATCTTTCCTATTCTCCTTCATAATACCTAGTTGTTCTCTCACGATGAATCCTCCCTTCCCCTTATCGGTGTCAAGGGAATCATTGTTCCATGCACATGTCCCGTGTACAATGAGTTGTCCTGTTCCCCTGCTTGGTCCGAGAGCATCACCTTTGTTAAGTGGTTTGATCCAGGGTGATAGCGATCGTTCTAGGCGCTGTAAAAAGCGAAATGTATATTCTACGTCCTGATTTTGGGTATCTAACATGAATGCAAAACAGTAATCCTCACACAGTTTTTATTTCGTTCCGTAGGGTCGGTGTCGGTATCGGTGGCCTGCAGTAAAGGTTCACGGAAAGGTCTTACAGTCTTCGCTGGGATCCGTCTAGGTCCTTTTTCTGTAGAGACGCAAGCATAACCTTTTCCCCATGTAACAAGAGGATACGGTCCCATAATTTTACCTGTGTCTGGATCTCGGACCAATACCGGGGCTTTAACCCGTGCCTCGAAGGAGGCATTTGCAGTGAAACGTCGAACTATCGGTGGGTTGTTATCTATGAAAGAACAATTCACAAAATTAAAAACGTACAATGCTTTCCGCAACCGTTCCTCCGGAAGAGCCATTCCCCTTCCCCCTTTTTGTTGTTGTAATAAACGTTTTAGAGACTGATGCGACCGTTCAATGAGAAATTGACCGGTGGGGGAATGAGGAATGCCAGTAATACGAGTCATACCCCATAGGGCAAAAAAAGGTTTTTACAGTTGTTGAAACATAAAGATAAAGACAGATAATGGTCCAGCTTAAGGGAATACCTAAAGTAGCAAAAGCACGCGTTAAAGGTCTACGAACATCTCGTGCCTTTTCTCCTGTGTGACAAGAGGCAAACAAGGCACCTGAAAATGTATCAATGGAAGAGTGGATATATTTAAGGTTACCAAATTCAGAACCATGTGTGACATCTGTTTGCCGTAACTGTAGGCTTTGTCATCCTCTAGGATTAACTCCTGTAGCAATTGATGGGAAAGAATGTTTTTGACAATCAGGACAGACAGCAACAATATTTGACGCTTGTTGAGAAGTAAGGTCAAACTGTCGCTTAAGAGCTCCAGCATTTCGATGGAAAAAAGAGTGACTTAGTTTAGCTTGTGCAATCCGGTCTGGCAGTACTTGAACTGGTCACGTCAATAGGTCCGTCAGCTCGTCGATTGCCTTCTGCAAGAAAACCAGGTAGTGAGGTATGAGACCCAATATGCATAACAAAATAAGGCGCAGATCGAGAGTCCAACAGGAAAATAAGTTCCTGTAACAGGGTAAAAAGTTGGGAATGCGAAACACTCCGCAGCACAGAAGCTTCAGCTCGTGTAACGATACCCGCAACGGAAGCGGAATCAGTAACAAGGTTGAGGGGTACGTTCCGTTTTCGGAAAACACGAACAACTGCATTCAGTTGTACTATTTGAGGGGAACCGGAGACTGTCTCTATGTGCGAATCCCATTGTCTCCGTTGATCATCCCACCACAGAAGAAGAGACTTAGGTGATTTGCCCGATCCACCTGTAAACACAGGAAGTGCCCGTAAGGGTTGTTCGCTGCTTCTGGGTTTTAACATCAGACGAAAATCAACGTTAAACAGGTTGTGTGAAGGTGGATGGGAAGTTATTTCACCTGTATATTCTCGCCCGGCACCTCCAGCTTGACAAACTATTGTTGTACAATTCAACCACGAGAACCTCTAACACCTTTACCACTCAACCCTAGCCTTCTCCTTGACATCTTATATATCCCATAAACACCACCTACCCAACACCTCAACACTAAAATCATATTAACCCAAAGCCCCCATACACACACGCCCCTAAGACTATAGGCGCCCAAACAGCCAACGAAACCACGTTCCCGTAGCTTACAATCCAAAAGCATGGCACTGAAGATGCCAAGATGGCGTACGATATGAAAGCCGAGGACACAAGACTTAGTCCTAACCTTACAGTTGGCTCCTGCTAGACATATACATGCAAGTATCCACGGCCCAGTGTAAATGCCCTAGGCCTCTTGCTAAGACCAAAGGAGCAGGCATCAGGCACGCACTACCAACTGTAGCCCAAGACGCCTTGCTCAGCCACACCCCCACGGGCACTCAGCAGTAAGTCACAGTAAGCAATAAGTGCAAGCTTGACTTAGTCACGGCAGCCTTCCGGGTTGGTAAATCTTGTGCCAGCCACCGCGGACACACAAGAAACCCAAGCCAACGGTCACACGGCGTGAAGAGCGGACTAGAGCCTGTCATAATAACTAGGAAACCCAAACACAACTAAGCTGCCATAAGCCCGAGATACCCCTAAGATAAACCTAAAGATGATCCTAGTAAACCTGACTGCGGCGAATGAAGAGACGGGACGCAGCTTGATGCAAGCAAATGTCAATGTGTGGTACAGAAGCACGAGGTTTTATACGCTTTCAGAAGCTGCGCGTTTTAAACAGATTGGTTCTTGAAGCTAAGCCTTGCATACTAGGCGACCCCTGAGTGGTGGTTAACTACCAGCAATTAACAGCAAGGGGTTACCTTTCCTTGGCGCCATCCGTCTCCCACGCCCCTGTGCTCTGTAAACATGCCTCATCATGTTAATTGTCGTCTAGACAAGCTCGAGCACATTCCCCTCGGCTGACCGATTGCCACGCGTGGTCCGAGTGTCCAGCCCGCTCCGCTCCTGCGTCTCCCCCTTCCTGTCGCACAAAAGAACCTTTGAAAGCGAACGAGTAAAAACAAGGCATAAGTAATAGAAGAAATAAAAAACCAACCAAGGCATATTATCAATGTCAAAATATCCCACTGTCTTTGTTCCGTACCATTTGACAATTGCCCCTTTTTGTTTTTGAACAGCTAGGACCAGGTTTGCCATGTTCTGCAGGGCCCTTGCAAACATGACAGCAACCAAGGTAATAGCAAACAACCAATACTGCCAATTGAGTGAATGGATGCCAAAAAAGGCTGAAATTTTCTCAGATTTTGATACCATGTTGCTGCAATGGGGCGCCTAAAATCCACGCAGCACATACCATCAAAATCCTCACAGCCGTGTCCTTGAAGCAACAACAAAAAGCAGTGGCAATTTTGACTCACATTCTTAACCGCCTACCAAACAAGGTGATTTAACTCTTCAATGCTTTCCCTGCTGTTACTCTGGATAAGAGAAGAACCGCTGCGACACGTTCCCATCATAGCCTCCTACTCCATTAGCATCTACAGAAAGACAACGATGGACATTCAAAGCGTAAACAGCATCATCTCCTTTTGGATTAACGTTATACGTAGCTGGAAGGGCACACCAAGCAAGAACTGGTTCCGTCCAAAAGTTCGAAACATAGCATGCCTTCTCTGAACATACCTCTGGGGTCATTCCCTTCATTCCCTCTTCTTTATGCAAAGAGAGACACTTTACCATAACAGAGAAGCCCCTGTTTACATCTCTGAGCCAGGACACAAACCGCAGCTGCGTGCGCCACCAGGCTCAGGGCAGAAACCACTCCTGTGGTTACATAACTATATATCTCTACGAGCGTGCAGACACCTATTAAACACTAAATAACCATGTTTATCTTTCCTATTCTCCTTCATAATACCTAGTTGTTCTCTCACGATGAATCCTCCCTTCCCCTTATCGGTGTCAAGGGAATCATTGTTCCATGCACATGTCCCGTGTACAATGAGTTGTCCTGTTCCCCTGCTTGGTCCGAGAGCATCACCTTTGTTAAGTGGTTTGATCCAGGGTGATAGCGATCGTTCTAGGCGCTGTAAAAAGCGAAATGTATATTCTACGTCCTGATTTTGGGTATCTAACATGAATGCAAAACAGTAATCCTCACACAGTTTTTATTTCGTTCCGTAGGGTCGGTGTCGGTATCGGTGGCCTGCAGTAAAGGTTCACGGAAAGGTCTTACAGTCTTCGCTGGGATCCGTCTAGGTCCTTTTTCTGTAGAGACGCAAGCATAACCTTTTCCCCATGTAACAAGAGGATACGGTCCCATAATTTTACCTGTGTCTGGATCTCGGACCAATACCGGGGCTTTAACCCGTGCCTCGAAGGAGGCATTTGCAGTGAAACGTCGAACTATCGGTGGGTTGTTATCTATGAAAGAACAATTCACAAAATTAAAAACGTACAATGCTTTCCGCAACCGTTCCTCCGGAAGAGCCATTCCCCTTCCCCCTTTTTGTTGTTGTAATAAACGTTTTAGAGACTGATGCGACCGTTCAATGAGAAATTGACCGGTGGGGGAATGAGGAATGCCAGTAATACGAGTCATACCCCATAGGGCAAAAAAAGGTTTTTACAGTTGTTGAAACATAAAGATAAAGACAGATAATGGTCCAGCTTAAGGGAATACCTAAAGTAGCAAAAGCACGCGTTAAAGGTCTACGAACATCTCGTGCCTTTTCTCCTGTGTGACAAGAGGCAAACAAGGCACCTGAAAATGTATCAATGGAAGAGTGGATATATTTAAGGTTACCAAATTCAGAACCATGTGTGACATCTGTTTGCCGTAACTGTAGGCTTTGTCATCCTCTAGGATTAACTCCTGTAGCAATTGATGGGAAAGAATGTTTTTGACAATCAGGACAGACAGCAACAATATTTGACGCTTGTTGAGAAGTAAGGTCAAACTGTCGCTTAAGAGCTCCAGCATTTCGATGGAAAAAAGAGTGACTTAGTTTAGCTTGTGCAATCCGGTCTGGCAGTACTTGAACTGGTCACGTCAATAGGTCCGTCAGCTCGTCGATTGCCTTCTGCAAGAAAACCAGGTAGTGAGGTATGAGACCCAATATGCATAACAAAATAAGGCGCAGATCGAGAGTCCAACAGGAAAATAAGTTCCTGTAACAGGGTAAAAAGTTGGGAATGTGAAACACTCCGCAGCACAGAAGCTTCAGCTCGTGTAACGATACCCGCAACGGAAGCGGAATCAGTAACAAGGTTGAGGGGTACGTTCCGTTTTCGGAAAACACGAACAACTGCATTCAGTTGTACTATTTGAGGGGAACCGGAGACTGTCTCTATGTGCGAATCCCATTGTCTCCGTTGATCATCCCACCACAGAAGAAGAGACTTAGGTGATTTGCCCGATCCACCTGTAAACACAGGAAGTGCCCGTAAGGGTTGTTCGCTGCTTCTGGGTTTTAACATCAGACGAAAATCAACGTTAAACAGGTTGTGTGAAGGTGGATGGGAAGTTATTTCACCTGTATATTCTCGCCCGGCACCTCCAGCTTGACAAACTATTGTTGTACAATTCAACCACGAGAACCTCTAACACCTTTACCACTCAACCCTAGCCTTCTCCTTGACATCTTATATATCCCATAAACACCACCTACCCAACACCTCAACACTAAAATCATATTAACCCAAAGCCCCCATACACACACGCCCCTAAGACTATAGGCGCCCAAACAGCCAACGAAACCACGTTCCCGTAGCTTACAATCCAAAAGCATGGCACTGAAGATGCCAAGATGGCGTACGATATGAAAGCCGAGGACACAAGACTTAGTCCTAACCTTACAGTTGGCTCCTGCTAGACATATACATGCAAGTATCCACGGCCCAGTGTAAATGCCCTAGGCCTCTTGCTAAGACCAAAGGAGCAGGCATCAGGCACGCACTACCAACTGTAGCCCAAGACGCCTTGCTCAGCCACACCCCCACGGGCACTCAGCAGTAAGTCACAGTAAGCAATAAGCGCAAGCTTGACTTAGTCACGGCAGCCTTCCGGGTTGGTAAATCTTGTGCCAGCCACCGCGGACACACAAGAAACCCAAGCCAACGGTCACACGGCGTGAAGAGCGGACTAGAGCCTGTCATAATAACTAGGAAACCCAAACACAACTAAGCTGCCATAAGCCCGAGATACCCCTAAGATAAACCTAAAGATGATCCTAGTAAACCTGACTGCGGCGAATGAAGAGACGGGACGCAGCTTGATGCAAGCAAATGTCAATGTGTGGTACAGAAGCACGAGGTTTTATACGCTTTCAGAAGCTGCGCGTTTTAAACAGATTGGTTCTTGAAGCTAAGCCTTGCATACTAGGCGACCCCTGAGTGGTGGTTAACTACCAGCAATTAACAGCAAGGGGTTACCTTTCCTTGGCGCCATCCGTCTCCCACGCCCCTGTGCTCTGTAAACATGCCTCATCATGTTAATTGTCGTCTAGACAAGCTCGAGCACATTCCCCTCGGCTGACCGATTGCCACGCGTGGTCCGAGTGTCCAGCCCGCTCCGCTCCTGCGTCTCCCCCTTCCTGTCGCACAAAAGAACCTTTGAAAGCGAACGAGTAAAAACAAGGCATAAGTAATAGAAGAAATAAAAAACCAACCAAGGCATATTATCAATGTCAAAATATCCCACTGTCTTTGTTCCGTACCATTTGACAATTGCCCCTTTTTGTTTTTGAACAGCTAGGACCAGGTTTGCCATGTTCTGCAGGGCCCTTGCAAACATGACAGCAACCAAGGTAATAGCAAACAACCAATACTGCCAATTGAGTGAATGGATGCCAAAAAAGGCTGAAATTTTCTCAGATTTTGATACCATGTTGCTGCAATGGGGCGCCTAAAATCCACGCAGCACATACCATCAAAATCCTCACAGCCGTGTCCTTGAAGCAACAACAAAAAGCAGTGGCAATTTTGACTCACATTCTTAACCGCCTACCAAACAAGGTGATTTAACTCTTCAATGCTTTCCCTGCTGTTACTCTGGATAAGAGAAGAACCGCTGCGACACGTTCCCATCATAGCCTCCTACTCCATTAGCATCTACAGAAAGACAACGATGGACATTCAAAGCGTAAACAGCATCATCTCCTTTTGGATTAACGTTATACGTAGCTGGAAGGGCACACCAAGCAAGAACTGGTTCCGTCCAAAAGTTCGAAACATAGCATGCCTTCTCTGAACATACCTCTGGGGTCATTCCCTTCATTCCCTCTTCTTTATGCAAAGAGAGACACTTTACCATAACAGAGAAGCCCCTGTTTACATCTCTGAGCCAGGACACAAACCGCAGCTGCGTGCGCCACCAGGCTCAGGGCAGAAACCACTCCTGTGGTTACATAACTATATATCTCTACGAGCGTGCAGACACCTATTAAACACTAAATAACCATGTTTATCTTTCCTATTCTCCTTCATAATACCTAGTTGTTCTCTCACGATGAATCCTCCCTTCCCCTTATCGGTGTCAAGGGAATCATTGTTCCATGCACATGTCCCGTGTACAATGAGTTGTCCTGTTCCCCTGCTTGGTCCGAGAGCATCACCTTTGTTAAGTGGTTTGATCCAGGGTGATAGCGATCGTTCTAGGCGCTGTAAAAAGCGAAATGTATATTCTACGTCCTGATTTTGGGTATCTAACATGAATGCAAAACAGTAATCCTCACACAGTTTTTATTTCGTTCCGTAGGGTCGGTGTCGGTATCGGTGGCCTGCAGTAAAGGTTCACGGAAAGGTCTTACAGTCTTCGCTGGGATCCGTCTAGGTCCTTTTTCTGTAGAGACGCAAGCATAACCTTTTCCCCATGTAACAAGAGGATACGGTCCCATAATTTTACCTGTGTCTGGATCTCGGACCAATACCGGGGCTTTAACCCGTGCCTCGAAGGAGGCATTTGCAGTGAAACGTCGAACTATCGGTGGGTTGTTATCTATGAAAGAACAATTCACAAAATTAAAAACGTACAATGCTTTCCGCAACCGTTCCTCCGGAAGAGCCATTCCCCTTCCCCCTTTTTGTTGTTGTAATAAACGTTTTAGAGACTGATGCGACCGTTCAATGAGAAATTGACCGGTGGGGGAATGAGGAATGCCAGTAATACGAGTCATACCCCATAGGGCAAAAAAAGGTTTTTACAGTTGTTGAAACATAAAGATAAAGACAGATAATGGTCCAGCTTAAGGGAATACCTAAAGTAGCAAAAGCACGCGTTAAAGGTCTACGAACATCTCGTGCCTTTTCTCCTGTGTGACAAGAGGCAAACAAGGCACCTGAAAATGTATCAATGGAAGAGTGGATATATTTAAGGTTACCAAATTCAGAACCATGTGTGACATCTGTTTGCCGTAACTGTAGGCTTTGTCATCCTCTAGGATTAACTCCTGTAGCAATTGATGGGAAAGAATGTTTTTGACAATCAGGACAGACAGCAACAATATTTGACGCTTGTTGAGAAGTAAGGTCAAACTGTCGCTTAAGAGCTCCAGCATTTCGATGGAAAAAAGAGTGACTTAGTTTAGCTTGTGCAATCCGGTCTGGCAGTACTTGAACTGGTCACGTCAATAGGTCCGTCAGCTCGTCGATTGCCTTCTGCAAGAAAACCAGGTAGTGAGGTATGAGACCCAATATGCATAACAAAATAAGGCGCAGATCGAGAGTCCAACAGGAAAATAAGTTCCTGTAACAGGGTAAAAAGTTGGGAATGCGAAACACTCCGCAGCACAGAAGCTTCAGCTCGTGTAACGATACCCGCAACGGAAGCGGAATCAGTAACAAGGTTGAGGGGTACGTTCCGTTTTCGGAAAACACGAACAACTGCATTCAGTTGTACTATTTGAGGGGAACCGGAGACTGTCTCTATGTGCGAATCCCATTGTCTCCGTTGATCATCCCACCACAGAAGAAGAGACTTAGGTGATTTGCCCGATCCACCTGTAAACACAGGAAGTGCCCGTAAGGGTTGTTCGCTGCTTCTGGGTTTTAACATCAGACGAAAATCAACGTTAAACAGGTTGTGTGAAGGTGGATGGGAAGTTATTTCACCTGTATATTCTCGCCCGGCACCTCCAGCTTGACAAACTATTGTTGTACAATTCAACCACGAGAACCTCTAACACCTTTACCACTCAACCCTAGCCTTCTCCTTGACATCTTATATATCCCATAAACACCACCTACCCAACACCTCAACACTAAAATCATATTAACCCAAAGCCCCCATACACACACGCCCCTAAGACTATAGGCGCCCAAACAGCCAACGAAACCACGTTCCCGTAGCTTACAATCCAAAAGCATGGCACTGAAGATGCCAAGATGGCGTACGATATGAAAGCCGAGGACACAAGACTTAGTCCTAACCTTACAGTTGGCTCCTGCTAGACATATACATGCAAGTATCCACGGCCCAGTGTAAATGCCCTAGGCCTCTTGCTAAGACCAAAGGAGCAGGCATCAGGCACGCACTACCAACTGTAGCCCAAGACGCCTTGCTCAGCCACACCCCCACGGGCACTCAGCAGTAAGTCACAGTAAGCAATAAGCGCAAGCTTGACTTAGTCACGGCAGCCTTCCGGGTTGGTAAATCTTGTGCCAGCCACCGCGGACACACAAGAAACCCAAGCCAACGGTCACACGGCGTGAAGAGCGGACTAGAGCCTGTCATAATAACTAGGAAACCCAAACACAACTAAGCTGCCATAAGCCCGAGATACCCCTAAGATAAACCTAAAGATGATCCTAGTAAACCTGACTGCGGCGAATGAAGAGACGGGACGCAGCTTGATGCAAGCAAATGTCAATGTGTGGTACAGAAGCACGAGGTTTTATACGCTTTCAGAAGCTGCGCGTTTTAAACAGATTGGTTCTTGAAGCTAAGCCTTGCATACTAGGCGACCCCTGAGTGGTGGTTAACTACCAGCAATTAACAGCAAGGGGTTACCTTTCCTTGGCGCCATCCGTCTCCCACGCCCCTGTGCTCTGTAAACATGCCTCATCATGTTAATTGTCGTCTAGACAAGCTCGAGCACATTCCCCTCGGCTGACCGATTGCCACGCGTGGTCCGAGTGTCCAGCCCGCTCCGCTCCTGCGTCTCCCCCTTCCTGTCGCACAAAAGAACCTTTGAAAGCGAACGAGTAAAAACAAGGCATAAGTAATAGAAGAAATAAAAAACCAACCAAGGCATATTATCAATGTCAAAATATCCCACTGTCTTTGTTCCGTACCATTTGACAATTGCCCCTTTTTGTTTTTGAACAGCTAGGACCAGGTTTGCCATGTTCTGCAGGGCCCTTGCAAACATGACAGCAACCAAGGTAATAGCAAACAACCAATACTGCCAATTGAGTGAATGGATGCCAAAAAAGGCTGAAATTTTCTCAGATTTTGATACCATGTTGCTGCAATGGGGCGCCTAAAATCCACGCAGCACATACCATCAAAATCCTCACAGCCGTGTCCTTGAAGCAACAACAAAAAGCAGTGGCAATTTTGACTCACATTCTTAACCGCCTACCAAACAAGGTGATTTAACTCTTCAATGCTTTCCCTGCTGTTACTCTGGATAAGAGAAGAACCGCTGCGACACGTTCCCATCATAGCCTCCTACTCCATTAGCATCTACAGAAAGACAACGATGGACATTCAAAGCGTAAACAGCATCATCTCCTTTTGGATTAACGTTATACGTAGCTGGAAGGGCACACCAAGCAAGAACTGGTTCCGTCCAAAAGTTCGAAACATAGCATGCCTTCTCTGAACATACCTCTGGGGTCATTCCCTTCATTCCCTCTTCTTTATGCAAAGAGAGACACTTTACCATAACAGAGAAGCCCCTGTTTACATCTCTGAGCCAGGACACAAACCGCAGCTGCGTGCGCCACCAGGCTCAGGGCAGAAACCACTCCTGTGGTTACATAACTATATATCTCTACGAGCGTGCAGACACCTATTAAACACTAAATAACCATGTTTATCTTTCCTATTCTCCTTCATAATACCTAGTTGTTCTCTCACGATGAATCCTCCCTTCCCCTTATCGGTGTCAAGGGAATCATTGTTCCATGCACATGTCCCGTGTACAATGAGTTGTCCTGTTCCCCTGCTTGGTCCGAGAGCATCACCTTTGTTAAGTGGTTTGATCCAGGGTGATAGCGATCGTTCTAGGCGCTGTAAAAAGCGAAATGTATATTCTACGTCCTGATTTTGGGTATCTAACATGAATGCAAAACAGTAATCCTCACACAGTTTTTATTTCGTTCCGTAGGGTCGGTGTCGGTATCGGTGGCCTGCAGTAAAGGTTCACGGAAAGGTCTTACAGTCTTCGCTGGGATCCGTCTAGGTCCTTTTTCTGTAGAGACGCAAGCATAACCTTTTCCCCATGTAACAAGAGGATACGGTCCCATAATTTTACCTGTGTCTGGATCTCGGACCAATACCGGGGCTTTAACCCGTGCCTCGAAGGAGGCATTTGCAGTGAAACGTCGAACTATCGGTGGGTTGTTATCTATGAAAGAACAATTCACAAAATTAAAAACGTACAATGCTTTCCGCAACCGTTCCTCCGGAAGAGCCATTCCCCTTCCCCCTTTTTGTTGTTGTAATAAACGTTTTAGAGACTGATGCGACCGTTCAATGAGAAATTGACCGGTGGGGGAATGAGGAATGCCAGTAATACGAGTCATACCCCATAGGGCAAAAAAAGGTTTTTACAGTTGTTGAAACATAAAGATAAAGACAGATAATGGTCCAGCTTAAGGGAATACCTAAAGTAGCAAAAGCACGCGTTAAAGGTCTACGAACATCTCGTGCCTTTTCTCCTGTGTGACAAGAGGCAAACAAGGCACCTGAAAATGTATCAATGGAAGAGTGGATATATTTAAGGTTACCAAATTCAGAACCATGTGTGACATCTGTTTGCCGTAACTGTAGGCTTTGTCATCCTCTAGGATTAACTCCTGTAGCAATTGATGGGAAAGAATGTTTTTGACAATCAGGACAGACAGCAACAATATTTGACGCTTGTTGAGAAGTAAGGTCAAACTGTCGCTTAAGAGCTCCAGCATTTCGATGGAAAAAAGAGTGACTTAGTTTAGCTTGTGCAATCCGGTCTGGCAGTACTTGAACTGGTCACGTCAATAGGTCCGTCAGCTCGTCGATTGCCTTCTGCAAGAAAACCAGGTAGTGAGGTATGAGACCCAATATGCATAACAAAATAAGGCGCAGATCGAGAGTCCAACAGGAAAATAAGTTCCTGTAACAGGGTAAAAAGTTGGGAATGCGAAACACTCCGCAGCACAGAAGCTTCAGCTCGTGTAACGATACCCGCAACGGAAGCGGAATCAGTAACAAGGTTGAGGGGTACGTTCCGTTTTCGGAAAACACGAACAACTGCATTCAGTTGTACTATTTGAGGGGAACCGGAGACTGTCTCTATGTGCGAATCCCATTGTCTCCGTTGATCATCCCACCACAGAAGAAGAGACTTAGGTGATTTGCCCGATCCACCTGTAAACACAGGAAGTGCCCGTAAGGGTTGTTCGCTGCTTCTGGGTTTTAACATCAGACGAAAATCAACGTTAAACAGGTTGTGTGAAGGTGGATGGGAAGTTATTTCACCTGTATATTCTCGCCCGGCACCTCCAGCTTGACAAACTATTGTTGTACAATTCAACCACGAGAACCTCTAACACCTTTACCACTCAACCCTAGCCTTCTCCTTGACATCTTATATATCCCATAAACACCACCTACCCAACACCTCAACACTAAAATCATATTAACCCAAAGCCCCCATACACACACGCCCCTAAGACTATAGGCGCCCAAACAGCCAACGAAACCACGTTCCCGTAGCTTACAATCCAAAAGCATGGCACTGAAGATGCCAAGATGGCGTACGATATGAAAGCCGAGGACACAAGACTTAGTCCTAACCTTACAGTTGGCTCCTGCTAGACATATACATGCAAGTATCCACGGCCCAGTGTAAATGCCCTAGGCCTCTTGCTAAGACCAAAGGAGCAGGCATCAGGCACGCACTACCAACTGTAGCCCAAGACGCCTTGCTCAGCCACACCCCCACGGGCACTCAGCAGTAAGTCACAGTAAGCAATAAGCGCAAGCTTGACTTAGTCACGGCAGCCTTCCGGGTTGGTAAATCTTGTGCCAGCCACCGCGGACACACAAGAAACCCAAGCCAACGGTCACACGGCGTGAAGAGCGGACTAGAGCCTGTCATAATAACTAGGAAACCCAAACACAACTAAGCTGCCATAAGCCCGAGATACCCCTAAGATAAACCTAAAGATGATCCTAGTAAACCTGACTGCGGCGAATGAAGAGACGGGACGCAGCTTGATGCAAGCAAATGTCAATGTGTGGTACAGAAGCACGAGGTTTTATACGCTTTCAGAAGCTGCGCGTTTTAAACAGATTGGTTCTTGAAGCTAAGCCTTGCATACTAGGCGACCCCTGAGTGGTGGTTAACTACCAGCAATTAACAGCAAGGGGTTACCTTTCCTTGGCGCCATCCGTCTCCCACGCCCCTGTGCTCTGTAAACATGCCTCATCATGTTAATTGTCGTCTAGACAAGCTCGAGCACATTCCCCTCGGCTGACCGATTGCCACGCGTGGTCCGAGTGTCCAGCCCGCTCCGCTCCTGCGTCTCCCCCTTCCTGTCGCACAAAAGAACCTTTGAAAGCGAACGAGTAAAAACAAGGCATAAGTAATAGAAGAAATAAAAAACCAACCAAGGCATATTATCAATGTCAAAATATCCCACTGTCTTTGTTCCGTACCATTTGACAATTGCCCCTTTTTGTTTTTGAACAGCTAGGACCAGGTTTGCCATGTTCTGCAGGGCCCTTGCAAACATGACAGCAACCAAGGTAATAGCAAACAACCAATACTGCCAATTGAGTGAATGGATGCCAAAAAAGGCTGAAATTTTCTCAGATTTTGATACCATGTTGCTGCAATGGGGCGCCTAAAATCCACGCAGCACATACCATCAAAATCCTCACAGCCGTGTCCTTGAAGCAACAACAAAAAGCAGTGGCAATTTTGACTCACATTCTTAACCGCCTACCAAACAAGGTGATTTAACTCTTCAATGCTTTCCCTGCTGTTACTCTGGATAAGAGAAGAACCGCTGCGACACGTTCCCATCATAGCCTCCTACTCCATTAGCATCTACAGAAAGACAACGATGGACATTCAAAGCGTAAACAGCATCATCTCCTTTTGGATTAACGTTATACGTAGCTGGAAGGGCACACCAAGCAAGAACTGGTTCCGTCCAAAAGTTCGAAACATAGCATGCCTTCTCTGAACATACCTCTGGGGTCATTCCCTTCATTCCCTCTTCTTTATGCAAAGAGAGACACTTTACCATAACAGAGAAGCCCCTGTTTACATCTCTGAGCCAGGACACAAACCGCAGCTGCGTGCGCCACCAGGCTCAGGGCAGAAACCACTCCTGTGGTTACATAACTATATATCTCTACGAGCGTGCAGACACCTATTAAACACTAAATAACCATGTTTATCTTTCCTATTCTCCTTCATAATACCTAGTTGTTCTCTCACGATGAATCCTCCCTTCCCCTTATCGGTGTCAAGGGAATCATTGTTCCATGCACATGTCCCGTGTACAATGAGTTGTCCTGTTCCCCTGCTTGGTCCGAGAGCATCACCTTTGTTAAGTGGTTTGATCCAGGGTGATAGCGATCGTTCTAGGCGCTGTAAAAAGCGAAATGTATATTCTACGTCCTGATTTTGGGTATCTAACATGAATGCAAAACAGTAATCCTCACACAGTTTTTATTTCGTTCCGTAGGGTCGGTGTCGGTATCGGTGGCCTGCAGTAAAGGTTCACGGAAAGGTCTTACAGTCTTCGCTGGGATCCGTCTAGGTCCTTTTTCTGTAGAGACGCAAGCATAACCTTTTCCCCATGTAACAAGAGGATACGGTCCCATAATTTTACCTGTGTCTGGATCTCGGACCAATACCGGGGCTTTAACCCGTGCCTCGAAGGAGGCATTTGCAGTGAAACGTCGAACTATCGGTGGGTTGTTATCTATGAAAGAACAATTCACAAAATTAAAAACGTACAATGCTTTCCGCAACCGTTCCTCCGGAAGAGCCATTCCCCTTCCCCCTTTTTGTTGTTGTAATAAACGTTTTAGAGACTGATGCGACCGTTCAATGAGAAATTGACCGGTGGGGGAATGAGGAATGCCAGTAATACGAGTCATACCCCATAGGGCAAAAAAAGGTTTTTACAGTTGTTGAAACATAAAGATAAAGACAGATAATGGTCCAGCTTAAGGGAATACCTAAAGTAGCAAAAGCACGCGTTAAAGGTCTACGAACATCTCGTGCCTTTTCTCCTGTGTGACAAGAGGCAAACAAGGCACCTGAAAATGTATCAATGGAAGAGTGGATATATTTAAGGTTACCAAATTCAGAACCATGTGTGACATCTGTTTGCCGTAACTGTAGGCTTTGTCATCCTCTAGGATTAACTCCTGTAGCAATTGATGGGAAAGAATGTTTTTGACAATCAGGACAGACAGCAACAATATTTGACGCTTGTTGAGAAGTAAGGTCAAACTGTCGCTTAAGAGCTCCAGCATTTCGATGGAAAAAAGAGTGACTTAGTTTAGCTTGTGCAATCCGGTCTGGCAGTACTTGAACTGGTCACGTCAATAGGTCCGTCAGCTCGTCGATTGCCTTCTGCAAGAAAACCAGGTAGTGAGGTATGAGACCCAATATGCATAACAAAATAAGGCGCAGATCGAGAGTCCAACAGGAAAATAAGTTCCTGTAACAGGGTAAAAAGTTGGGAATGTGAAACACTCCGCAGCACAGAAGCTTCAGCTCGTGTAACGATACCCGCAACGGAAGCGGAATCAGTAACAAGGTTGAGGGGTACGTTCCGTTTTCGGAAAACACGAACAACTGCATTCAGTTGTACTATTTGAGGGGAACCGGAGACTGTCTCTATGTGCGAATCCCATTGTCTCCGTTGATCATCCCACCACAGAAGAAGAGACTTAGGTGATTTGCCCGATCCACCTGTAAACACAGGAAGTGCCCGTAAGGGTTGTTCGCTGCTTCTGGGTTTTAACATCAGACGAAAATCAACGTTAAACAGGTTGTGTGAAGGTGGATGGGAAGTTATTTCACCTGTATATTCTCGCCCGGCACCTCCAGCTTGACAAACTATTGTTGTACAATTCAACCACGAGAACCTCTAACACCTTTACCACTCAACCCTAGCCTTCTCCTTGACATCTTATATATCCCATAAACACCACCTACCCAACACCTCAACACTAAAATCATATTAACCCAAAGCCCCCATACACACACGCCCCTAAGACTATAGGCGCCCAAACAGCCAACGAAACCACGTTCCCGTAGCTTACAATCCAAAAGCATGGCACTGAAGATGCCAAGATGGCGTACGATATGAAAGCCGAGGACACAAGACTTAGTCCTAACCTTACAGTTGGCTCCTGCTAGACATATACATGCAAGTATCCACGGCCCAGTGTAAATGCCCTAGGCCTCTTGCTAAGACCAAAGGAGCAGGCATCAGGCACGCACTACCAACTGTAGCCCAAGACGCCTTGCTCAGCCACACCCCCACGGGCACTCAGCAGTAAGTCACAGTAAGCAATAAGCGCAAGCTTGACTTAGTCACGGCAGCCTTCCGGGTTGGTAAATCTTGTGCCAGCCACCGCGGACACACAAGAAACCCAAGCCAACGGTCACACGGCGTGAAGAGCGGACTAGAGCCTGTCATAATAACTAGGAAACCCAAACACAACTAAGCTGCCATAAGCCCGAGATACCCCTAAGATAAACCTAAAGATGATCCTAGTAAACCTGACTGCGGCGAATGAAGAGACGGGACGCAGCTTGATGCAAGCAAATGTCAATGTGTGGTACAGAAGCACGAGGTTTTATACGCTTTCAGAAGCTGCGCGTTTTAAACAGATTGGTTCTTGAAGCTAAGCCTTGCATACTAGGCGACCCCTGAGTGGTGGTTAACTACCAGCAATTAACAGCAAGGGGTTACCTTTCCTTGGCGCCATCCGTCTCCCACGCCCCTGTGCTCTGTAAACATGCCTCATCATGTTAATTGTCGTCTAGACAAGCTCGAGCACATTCCCCTCGGCTGACCGATTGCCACGCGTGGTCCGAGTGTCCAGCCCGCTCCGCTCCTGCGTCTCCCCCTTCCTGTCGCACAAAAGAACCTTTGAAAGCGAACGAGTAAAAACAAGGCATAAGTAATAGAAGAAATAAAAAACCAACCAAGGCATATTATCAATGTCAAAATATCCCACTGTCTTTGTTCCGTACCATTTGACAATTGCCCCTTTTTGTTTTTGAACAGCTAGGACCAGGTTTGCCATGTTCTGCAGGGCCCTTGCAAACATGACAGCAACCAAGGTAATAGCAAACAACCAATACTGCCAATTGAGTGAATGGATGCCAAAAAAGGCTGAAATTTTCTCAGATTTTGATACCATGTTGCTGCAATGGGGCGCCTAAAATCCACGCAGCACATACCATCAAAATCCTCACAGCCGTGTCCTTGAAGCAACAACAAAAAGCAGTGGCAATTTTGACTCACATTCTTAACCGCCTACCAAACAAGGTGATTTAACTCTTCAATGCTTTCCCTGCTGTTACTCTGGATAAGAGAAGAACCGCTGCGACACGTTCCCATCATAGCCTCCTACTCCATTAGCATCTACAGAAAGACAACGATGGACATTCAAAGCGTAAACAGCATCATCTCCTTTTGGATTAACGTTATACGTAGCTGGAAGGGCACACCAAGCAAGAACTGGTTCCGTCCAAAAGTTCGAAACATAGCATGCCTTCTCTGAACATACCTCTGGGGTCATTCCCTTCATTCCCTCTTCTTTATGCAAAGAGAGACACTTTACCATAACAGAGAAGCCCCTGTTTACATCTCTGAGCCAGGACACAAACCGCAGCTGCGTGCGCCACCAGGCTCAGGGCAGAAACCACTCCTGTGGTTACATAACTATATATCTCTACGAGCGTGCAGACACCTATTAAACACTAAATAACCATGTTTATCTTTCCTATTCTCCTTCATAATACCTAGTTGTTCTCTCACGATGAATCCTCCCTTCCCCTTATCGGTGTCAAGGGAATCATTGTTCCATGCACATGTCCCGTGTACAATGAGTTGTCCTGTTCCCCTGCTTGGTCCGAGAGCATCACCTTTGTTAAGTGGTTTGATCCAGGGTGATAGCGATCGTTCTAGGCGCTGTAAAAAGCGAAATGTATATTCTACGTCCTGATTTTGGGTATCTAACATGAATGCAAAACAGTAATCCTCACACAGTTTTTATTTCGTTCCGTAGGGTCGGTGTCGGTATCGGTGGCCTGCAGTAAAGGTTCACGGAAAGGTCTTACAGTCTTCGCTGGGATCCGTCTAGGTCCTTTTTCTGTAGAGACGCAAGCATAACCTTTTCCCCATGTAACAAGAGGATACGGTCCCATAATTTTACCTGTGTCTGGATCTCGGACCAATACCGGGGCTTTAACCCGTGCCTCGAAGGAGGCATTTGCAGTGAAACGTCGAACTATCGGTGGGTTGTTATCTATGAAAGAACAATTCACAAAATTAAAAACGTACAATGCTTTCCGCAACCGTTCCTCCGGAAGAGCCATTCCCCTTCCCCCTTTTTGTTGTTGTAATAAACGTTTTAGAGACTGATGCGACCGTTCAATGAGAAATTGACCGGTGGGGGAATGAGGAATGCCAGTAATACGAGTCATACCCCATAGGGCAAAAAAAGGTTTTTACAGTTGTTGAAACATAAAGATAAAGACAGATAATGGTCCAGCTTAAGGGAATACCTAAAGTAGCAAAAGCACGCGTTAAAGGTCTACGAACATCTCGTGCCTTTTCTCCTGTGTGACAAGAGGCAAACAAGGCACCTGAAAATGTATCAATGGAAGAGTGGATATATTTAAGGTTACCAAATTCAGAACCATGTGTGACATCTGTTTGCCGTAACTGTAGGCTTTGTCATCCTCTAGGATTAACTCCTGTAGCAATTGATGGGAAAGAATGTTTTTGACAATCAGGACAGACAGCAACAATATTTGACGCTTGTTGAGAAGTAAGGTCAAACTGTCGCTTAAGAGCTCCAGCATTTCGATGGAAAAAAGAGTGACTTAGTTTAGCTTGTGCAATCCGGTCTGGCAGTACTTGAACTGGTCACGTCAATAGGTCCGTCAGCTCGTCGATTGCCTTCTGCAAGAAAACCAGGTAGTGAGGTATGAGACCCAATATGCATAACAAAATAAGGCGCAGATCGAGAGTCCAACAGGAAAATAAGTTCCTGTAACAGGGTAAAAAGTTGGGAATGCGAAACACTCCGCAGCACAGAAGCTTCAGCTCGTGTAACGATACCCGCAACGGAAGCGGAATCAGTAACAAGGTTGAGGGGTACGTTCCGTTTTCGGAAAACACGAACAACTGCATTCAGTTGTACTATTTGAGGGGAACCGGAGACTGTCTCTATGTGCGAATCCCATTGTCTCCGTTGATCATCCCACCACAGAAGAAGAGACTTAGGTGATTTGCCCGATCCACCTGTAAACACAGGAAGTGCCCGTAAGGGTTGTTCGCTGCTTCTGGGTTTTAACATCAGACGAAAATCAACGTTAAACAGGTTGTGTGAAGGTGGATGGGAAGTTATTTCACCTGTATATTCTCGCCCGGCACCTCCAGCTTGACAAACTATTGTTGTACAATTCAACCACGAGAACCTCTAACACCTTTACCACTCAACCCTAGCCTTCTCCTTGACATCTTATATATCCCATAAACACCACCTACCCAACACCTCAACACTAAAATCATATTAACCCAAAGCCCCCATACACACACGCCCCTAAGACTATAGGCGCCCAAACAGCCAACGAAACCACGTTCCCGTAGCTTACAATCCAAAAGCATGGCACTGAAGATGCCAAGATGGCGTACGATATGAAAGCCGAGGACACAAGACTTAGTCCTAACCTTACAGTTGGCTCCTGCTAGACATATACATGCAAGTATCCACGGCCCAGTGTAAATGCCCTAGGCCTCTTGCTAAGACCAAAGGAGCAGGCATCAGGCACGCACTACCAACTGTAGCCCAAGACGCCTTGCTCAGCCACACCCCCACGGGCACTCAGCAGTAAGTCACAGTAAGCAATAAGCGCAAGCTTGACTTAGTCACGGCAGCCTTCCGGGTTGGTAAATCTTGTGCCAGCCACCGCGGACACACAAGAAACCCAAGCCAACGGTCACACGGCGTGAAGAGCGGACTAGAGCCTGTCATAATAACTAGGAAACCCAAACACAACTAAGCTGCCATAAGCCCGAGATACCCCTAAGATAAACCTAAAGATGATCCTAGTAAACCTGACTGCGGCGAATGAAGAGACGGGACGCAGCTTGATGCAAGCAAATGTCAATGTGTGGTACAGAAGCACGAGGTTTTATACGCTTTCAGAAGCTGCGCGTTTTAAACAGATTGGTTCTTGAAGCTAAGCCTTGCATACTAGGCGACCCCTGAGTGGTGGTTAACTACCAGCAATTAACAGCAAGGGGTTACCTTTCCTTGGCGCCATCCGTCTCCCACGCCCCTGTGCTCTGTAAACATGCCTCATCATGTTAATTGTCGTCTAGACAAGCTCGAGCACATTCCCCTCGGCTGACCGATTGCCACGCGTGGTCCGAGTGTCCAGCCCGCTCCGCTCCTGCGTCTCCCCCTTCCTGTCGCACAAAAGAACCTTTGAAAGCGAACGAGTAAAAACAAGGCATAAGTAATAGAAGAAATAAAAAACCAACCAAGGCATATTATCAATGTCAAAATATCCCACTGTCTTTGTTCCGTACCATTTGACAATTGCCCCTTTTTGTTTTTGAACAGCTAGGACCAGGTTTGCCATGTTCTGCAGGGCCCTTGCAAACATGACAGCAACCAAGGTAATAGCAAACAACCAATACTGCCAATTGAGTGAATGGATGCCAAAAAAGGCTGAAATTTTCTCAGATTTTGATACCATGTTGCTGCAATGGGGCGCCTAAAATCCACGCAGCACATACCATCAAAATCCTCACAGCCGTGTCCTTGAAGCAACAACAAAAAGCAGTGGCAATTTTGACTCACATTCTTAACCGCCTACCAAACAAGGTGATTTAACTCTTCAATGCTTTCCCTGCTGTTACTCTGGATAAGAGAAGAACCGCTGCGACACGTTCCCATCATAGCCTCCTACTCCATTAGCATCTACAGAAAGACAACGATGGACATTCAAAGCGTAAACAGCATCATCTCCTTTTGGATTAACGTTATACGTAGCTGGAAGGGCACACCAAGCAAGAACTGGTTCCGTCCAAAAGTTCGAAACATAGCATGCCTTCTCTGAACATACCTCTGGGGTCATTCCCTTCATTCCCTCTTCTTTATGCAAAGAGAGACACTTTACCATAACAGAGAAGCCCCTGTTTACATCTCTGAGCCAGGACACAAACCGCAGCTGCGTGCGCCACCAGGCTCAGGGCAGAAACCACTCCTGTGGTTACATAACTATATATCTCTACGAGCGTGCAGACACCTATTAAACACTAAATAACCATGTTTATCTTTCCTATTCTCCTTCATAATACCTAGTTGTTCTCTCACGATGAATCCTCCCTTCCCCTTATCGGTGTCAAGGGAATCATTGTTCCATGCACATGTCCCGTGTACAATGAGTTGTCCTGTTCCCCTGCTTGGTCCGAGAGCATCACCTTTGTTAAGTGGTTTGATCCAGGGTGATAGCGATCGTTCTAGGCGCTGTAAAAAGCGAAATGTATATTCTACGTCCTGATTTTGGGTATCTAACATGAATGCAAAACAGTAATCCTCACACAGTTTTTATTTCGTTCCGTAGGGTCGGTGTCGGTATCGGTGGCCTGCAGTAAAGGTTCACGGAAAGGTCTTACAGTCTTCGCTGGGATCCGTCTAGGTCCTTTTTCTGTAGAGACGCAAGCATAACCTTTTCCCCATGTAACAAGAGGATACGGTCCCATAATTTTACCTGTGTCTGGATCTCGGACCAATACCGGGGCTTTAACCCGTGCCTCGAAGGAGGCATTTGCAGTGAAACGTCGAACTATCGGTGGGTTGTTATCTATGAAAGAACAATTCACAAAATTAAAAACGTACAATGCTTTCCGCAACCGTTCCTCCGGAAGAGCCATTCCCCTTCCCCCTTTTTGTTGTTGTAATAAACGTTTTAGAGACTGATGCGACCGTTCAATGAGAAATTGACCGGTGGGGGAATGAGGAATGCCAGTAATACGAGTCATACCCCATAGGGCAAAAAAAGGTTTTTACAGTTGTTGAAACATAAAGATAAAGACAGATAATGGTCCAGCTTAAGGGAATACCTAAAGTAGCAAAAGCACGCGTTAAAGGTCTACGAACATCTCGTGCCTTTTCTCCTGTGTGACAAGAGGCAAACAAGGCACCTGAAAATGTATCAATGGAAGAGTGGATATATTTAAGGTTACCAAATTCAGAACCATGTGTGACATCTGTTTGCCGTAACTGTAGGCTTTGTCATCCTCTAGGATTAACTCCTGTAGCAATTGATGGGAAAGAATGTTTTTGACAATCAGGACAGACAGCAACAATATTTGACGCTTGTTGAGAAGTAAGGTCAAACTGTCGCTTAAGAGCTCCAGCATTTCGATGGAAAAAAGAGTGACTTAGTTTAGCTTGTGCAATCCGGTCTGGCAGTACTTGAACTGGTCACGTCAATAGGTCCGTCAGCTCGTCGATTGCCTTCTGCAAGAAAACCAGGTAGTGAGGTATGAGACCCAATATGCATAACAAAATAAGGCGCAGATCGAGAGTCCAACAGGAAAATAAGTTCCTGTAACAGGGTAAAAAGTTGGGAATGCGAAACACTCCGCAGCACAGAAGCTTCAGCTCGTGTAACGATACCCGCAACGGAAGCGGAATCAGTAACAAGGTTGAGGGGTACGTTCCGTTTTCGGAAAACACGAACAACTGCATTCAGTTGTACTATTTGAGGGGAACCGGAGACTGTCTCTATGTGCGAATCCCATTGTCTCCGTTGATCATCCCACCACAGAAGAAGAGACTTAGGTGATTTGCCCGATCCACCTGTAAACACAGGAAGTGCCCGTAAGGGTTGTTCGCTGCTTCTGGGTTTTAACATCAGACGAAAATCAACGTTAAACAGGTTGTGTGAAGGTGGATGGGAAGTTATTTCACCTGTATATTCTCGCCCGGCACCTCCAGCTTGACAAACTATTGTTGTACAATTCAACCACGAGAACCTCTAACACCTTTACCACTCAACCCTAGCCTTCTCCTTGACATCTTATATATCCCATAAACACCACCTACCCAACACCTCAACACTAAAATCATATTAACCCAAAGCCCCCATACACACACGCCCCTAAGACTATAGGCGCCCAAACAGCCAACGAAACCACGTTCCCGTAGCTTACAATCCAAAAGCATGGCACTGAAGATGCCAAGATGGCGTACGATATGAAAGCCGAGGACACAAGACTTAGTCCTAACCTTACAGTTGGCTCCTGCTAGACATATACATGCAAGTATCCACGGCCCAGTGTAAATGCCCTAGGCCTCTTGCTAAGACCAAAGGAGCAGGCATCAGGCACGCACTACCAACTGTAGCCCAAGACGCCTTGCTCAGCCACACCCCCACGGGCACTCAGCAGTAAGTCACAGTAAGCAATAAGCGCAAGCTTGACTTAGTCACGGCAGCCTTCCGGGTTGGTAAATCTTGTGCCAGCCACCGCGGACACACAAGAAACCCAAGCCAACGGTCACACGGCGTGAAGAGCGGACTAGAGCCTGTCATAATAACTAGGAAACCCAAACACAACTAAGCTGCCATAAGCCCGAGATACCCCTAAGATAAACCTAAAGATGATCCTAGTAAACCTGACTGCGGCGAATGAAGAGACGGGACGCAGCTTGATGCAAGCAAATGTCAATGTGTGGTACAGAAGCACGAGGTTTTATACGCTTTCAGAAGCTGCGCGTTTTAAACAGATTGGTTCTTGAAGCTAAGCCTTGCATACTAGGCGACCCCTGAGTGGTGGTTAACTACCAGCAATTAACAGCAAGGGGTTACCTTTCCTTGGCGCCATCCGTCTCCCACGCCCCTGTGCTCTGTAAACATGCCTCATCATGTTAATTGTCGTCTAGACAAGCTCGAGCACATTCCCCTCGGCTGACCGATTGCCACGCGTGGTCTGAGTGTCCAGCCCGCTCCGCTCCTGCGTCTCCCCCTTCCTGTCGCACAAAAGAACCTTTGAAAGCGAACGAGTAAAAACAAGGCATAAGTAATAGAAGAAATAAAAAACCAACCAAGGCATATTATCAATGTCAAAATATCCCACTGTCTTTGTTCCGTACCATTTGACAATTGCCCCTTTTTGTTTTTGAACAGCTAGGACCAGGTTTGCCATGTTCTGCAGGGCCCTTGCAAACATGACAGCAACCAAGGTAATAGCAAACAACCAATACTGCCAATTGAGTGAATGGATGCCAAAAAAGGCTGAAATTTTCTCAGATTTTGATACCATGTTGCTGCAATGGGGCGCCTAAAATCCACGCAGCACATACCATCAAAATCCTCACAGCCGTGTCCTTGAAGCAACAACAAAAAGCAGTGGCAATTTTGACTCACATTCTTAACCGCCTACCAAACAAGGTGATTTAACTCTTCAATGCTTTCCCTGCTGTTACTCTGGATAAGAGAAGAACCGCTGCGACACGTTCCCATCATAGCCTCCTACTCCATTAGCATCTACAGAAAGACAACGATGGACATTCAAAGCGTAAACAGCATCATCTCCTTTTGGATTAACGTTATACGTAGCTGGAAGGGCACACCAAGCAAGAACTGGTTCCGTCCAAAAGTTCGAAACATAGCATGCCTTCTCTGAACATACCTCTGGGGTCATTCCCTTCATTCCCTCTTCTTTATGCAAAGAGAGACACTTTACCATAACAGAGAAGCCCCTGTTTACATCTCTGAGCCAGGACACAAACCGCAGCTGCGTGCGCCACCAGGCTCAGGGCAGAAACCACTCCTGTGGTTACATAACTATATATCTCTACGAGCGTGCAGACACCTATTAAACACTAAATAACCATGTTTATCTTTCCTATTCTCCTTCATAATACCTAGTTGTTCTCTCACGATGAATCCTCCCTTCCCCTTATCGGTGTCAAGGGAATCATTGTTCCATGCACATGTCCCGTGTACAATGAGTTGTCCTGTTCCCCTGCTTGGTCCGAGAGCATCACCTTTGTTAAGTGGTTTGATCCAGGGTGATAGCGATCGTTCTAGGCGCTGTAAAAAGCGAAATGTATATTCTACGTCCTGATTTTGGGTATCTAACATGAATGCAAAACAGTAATCCTCACACAGTTTTTATTTCGTTCCGTAGGGTCGGTGTCGGTATCGGTGGCCTGCAGTAAAGGTTCACGGAAAGGTCTTACAGTCTTCGCTGGGATCCGTCTAGGTCCTTTTTCTGTAGAGACGCAAGCATAACCTTTTCCCCATGTAACAAGAGGATACGGTCCCATAATTTTACCTGTGTCTGGATCTCGGACCAATACCGGGGCTTTAACCCGTGCCTCGAAGGAGGCATTTGCAGTGAAACGTCGAACTATCGGTGGGTTGTTATCTATGAAAGAACAATTCACAAAATTAAAAACGTACAATGCTTTCCGCAACCGTTCCTCCGGAAGAGCCATTCCCCTTCCCCCTTTTTGTTGTTGTAATAAACGTTTTAGAGACTGATGCGACCGTTCAATGAGAAATTGACCGGTGGGGGAATGAGGAATGCCAGTAATACGAGTCATACCCCATAGGGCAAAAAAAGGTTTTTACAGTTGTTGAAACATAAAGATAAAGACAGATAATGGTCCAGCTTAAGGGAATACCTAAAGTAGCAAAAGCACGCGTTAAAGGTCTACGAACATCTCGTGCCTTTTCTCCTGTGTGACAAGAGGCAAACAAGGCACCTGAAAATGTATCAATGGAAGAGTGGATATATTTAAGGTTACCAAATTCAGAACCATGTGTGACATCTGTTTGCCGTAACTGTAGGCTTTGTCATCCTCTAGGATTAACTCCTGTAGCAATTGATGGGAAAGAATGTTTTTGACAATCAGGACAGACAGCAACAATATTTGACGCTTGTTGAGAAGTAAGGTCAAACTGTCGCTTAAGAGCTCCAGCATTTCGATGGAAAAAAGAGTGACTTAGTTTAGCTTGTGCAATCCGGTCTGGCAGTACTTGAACTGGTCACGTCAATAGGTCCGTCAGCTCGTCGATTGCCTTCTGCAAGAAAACCAGGTAGTGAGGTATGAGACCCAATATGCATAACAAAATAAGGCGCAGATCGAGAGTCCAACAGGAAAATAAGTTCCTGTAACAGGGTAAAAAGTTGGGAATGCGAAACACTCCGCAGCACAGAAGCTTCAGCTCGTGTAACGATACCCGCAACGGAAGCGGAATCAGTAACAAGGTTGAGGGGTACGTTCCGTTTTCGGAAAACACGAACAACTGCATTCAGTTGTACTATTTGAGGGGAACCGGAGACTGTCTCTATGTGCGAATCCCATTGTCTCCGTTGATCATCCCACCACAGAAGAAGAGACTTAGGTGATTTGCCCGATCCACCTGTAAACACAGGAAGTGCCCGTAAGGGTTGTTCGCTGCTTCTGGGTTTTAACATCAGACGAAAATCAACGTTAAACAGGTTGTGTGAAGGTGGATGGGAAGTTATTTCACCTGTATATTCTCGCCCGGCACCTCCAGCTTGACAAACTATTGTTGTACAATTCAACCACGAGAACCTCTAACACCTTTACCACTCAACCCTAGCCTTCTCCTTGACATCTTATATATCCCATAAACACCACCTACCCAACACCTCAACACTAAAATCATATTAACCCAAAGCCCCCATACACACACGCCCCTAAGACTATAGGCGCCCAAACAGCCAACGAAACCACGTTCCCGTAGCTTACAATCCAAAAGCATGGCACTGAAGATGCCAAGATGGCGTACGATATGAAAGCCGAGGACACAAGACTTAGTCCTAACCTTACAGTTGGCTCCTGCTAGACATATACATGCAAGTATCCACGGCCCAGTGTAAATGCCCTAGGCCTCTTGCTAAGACCAAAGGAGCAGGCATCAGGCACGCACTACCAACTGTAGCCCAAGACGCCTTGCTCAGCCACACCCCCACGGGCACTCAGCAGTAAGTCACAGTAAGCAATAAGCGCAAGCTTGACTTAGTCACGGCAGCCTTCCGGGTTGGTAAATCTTGTGCCAGCCACCGCGGACACACAAGAAACCCAAGCCAACGGTCACACGGCGTGAAGAGCGGACTAGAGCCTGTCATAATAACTAGGAAACCCAAACACAACTAAGCTGCCATAAGCCCGAGATACCCCTAAGATAAACCTAAAGATGATCCTAGTAAACCTGACTGCGGCGAATGAAGAGACGGGACGCAGCTTGATGCAAGCAAATGTCAATGTGTGGTACAGAAGCACGAGGTTTTATACGCTTTCAGAAGCTGCGCGTTTTAAACAGATTGGTTCTTGAAGCTAAGCCTTGCATACTAGGCGACCCCTGAGTGGTGGTTAACTACCAGCAATTAACAGCAAGGGGTTACCTTTCCTTGGCGCCATCCGTCTCCCACGCCCCTGTGCTCTGTAAACATGCCTCATCATGTTAATTGTCGTCTAGACAAGCTCGAGCACATTCCCCTCGGCTGACCGATTGCCACGCGTGGTCCGAGTGTCCAGCCCGCTCCGCTCCTGCGTCTCCCCCTTCCTGTCGCACAAAAGAACCTTTGAAAGCGAACGAGTAAAAACAAGGCATAAGTAATAGAAGAAATAAAAAACCAACCAAGGCATATTATCAATGTCAAAATATCCCACTGTCTTTGTTCCGTACCATTTGACAATTGCCCCTTTTTGTTTTTGAACAGCTAGGACCAGGTTTGCCATGTTCTGCAGGGCCCTTGCAAACATGACAGCAACCAAGGTAATAGCAAACAACCAATACTGCCAATTGAGTGAATGGATGCCAAAAAAGGCTGAAATTTTCTCAGATTTTGATACCATGTTGCTGCAATGGGGCGCCTAAAATCCACGCAGCACATACCATCAAAATCCTCACAGCCGTGTCCTTGAAGCAACAACAAAAAGCAGTGGCAATTTTGACTCACATTCTTAACCGCCTACCAAACAAGGTGATTTAACTCTTCAATGCTTTCCCTGCTGTTACTCTGGATAAGAGAAGAACCGCTGCGACACGTTCCCATCATAGCCTCCTACTCCATTAGCATCTACAGAAAGACAACGATGGACATTCAAAGCGTAAACAGCATCATCTCCTTTTGGATTAACGTTATACGTAGCTGGAAGGGCACACCAAGCAAGAACTGGTTCCGTCCAAAAGTTCGAAACATAGCATGCCTTCTCTGAACATACCTCTGGGGTCATTCCCTTCATTCCCTCTTCTTTATGCAAAGAGAGACACTTTACCATAACAGAGAAGCCCCTGTTTACATCTCTGAGCCAGGACACAAACCGCAGCTGCGTGCGCCACCAGGCTCAGGGCAGAAACCACTCCTGTGGTTACATAACTATATATCTCTACGAGCGTGCAGACACCTATTAAACACTAAATAACCATGTTTATCTTTCCTATTCTCCTTCATAATACCTAGTTGTTCTCTCACGATGAATCCTCCCTTCCCCTTATCGGTGTCAAGGGAATCATTGTTCCATGCACATGTCCCGTGTACAATGAGTTGTCCTGTTCCCCTGCTTGGTCCGAGAGCATCACCTTTGTTAAGTGGTTTGATCCAGGGTGATAGCGATCGTTCTAGGCGCTGTAAAAAGCGAAATGTATATTCTACGTCCTGATTTTGGGTATCTAACATGAATGCAAAACAGTAATCCTCACACAGTTTTTATTTCGTTCCGTAGGGTCGGTGTCGGTATCGGTGGCCTGCAGTAAAGGTTCACGGAAAGGTCTTACAGTCTTCGCTGGGATCCGTCTAGGTCCTTTTTCTGTAGAGACGCAAGCATAACCTTTTCCCCATGTAACAAGAGGATACGGTCCCATAATTTTACCTGTGTCTGGATCTCGGACCAATACCGGGGCTTTAACCCGTGCCTCGAAGGAGGCATTTGCAGTGAAACGTCGAACTATCGGTGGGTTGTTATCTATGAAAGAACAATTCACAAAATTAAAAACGTACAATGCTTTCCGCAACCGTTCCTCCGGAAGAGCCATTCCCCTTCCCCCTTTTTGTTGTTGTAATAAACGTTTTAGAGACTGATGCGACCGTTCAATGAGAAATTGACCGGTGGGGGAATGAGGAATGCCAGTAATACGAGTCATACCCCATAGGGCAAAAAAAGGTTTTTACAGTTGTTGAAACATAAAGATAAAGACAGATAATGGTCCAGCTTAAGGGAATACCTAAAGTAGCAAAAGCACGCGTTAAAGGTCTACGAACATCTCGTGCCTTTTCTCCTGTGTGACAAGAGGCAAACAAGGCACCTGAAAATGTATCAATGGAAGAGTGGATATATTTAAGGTTACCAAATTCAGAACCATGTGTGACATCTGTTTGCCGTAACTGTAGGCTTTGTCATCCTCTAGGATTAACTCCTGTAGCAATTGATGGGAAAGAATGTTTTTGACAATCAGGACAGACAGCAACAATATTTGACGCTTGTTGAGAAGTAAGGTCAAACTGTCGCTTAAGAGCTCCAGCATTTCGATGGAAAAAAGAGTGACTTAGTTTAGCTTGTGCAATCCGGTCTGGCAGTACTTGAACTGGTCACGTCAATAGGTCCGTCAGCTCGTCGATTGCCTTCTGCAAGAAAACCAGGTAGTGAGGTATGAGACCCAATATGCATAACAAAATAAGGCGCAGATCGAGAGTCCAACAGGAAAATAAGTTCCTGTAACAGGGTAAAAAGTTGGGAATGCGAAACACTCCGCAGCACAGAAGCTTCAGCTCGTGTAACGATACCCGCAACGGAAGCGGAATCAGTAACAAGGTTGAGGGGTACGTTCCGTTTTCGGAAAACACGAACAACTGCATTCAGTTGTACTATTTGAGGGGAACCGGAGACTGTCTCTATGTGCGAATCCCATTGTCTCCGTTGATCATCCCACCACAGAAGAAGAGACTTAGGTGATTTGCCCGATCCACCTGTAAACACAGGAAGTGCCCGTAAGGGTTGTTCGCTGCTTCTGGGTTTTAACATCAGACGAAAATCAACGTTAAACAGGTTGTGTGAAGGTGGATGGGAAGTTATTTCACCTGTATATTCTCGCCCGGCACCTCCAGCTTGACAAACTATTGTTGTACAATTCAACCACGAGAACCTCTAACACCTTTACCACTCAACCCTAGCCTTCTCCTTGACATCTTATATATCCCATAAACACCACCTACCCAACACCTCAACACTAAAATCATATTAACCCAAAGCCCCCATACACACACGCCCCTAAGACTATAGGCGCCCAAACAGCCAACGAAACCACGTTCCCGTAGCTTACAATCCAAAAGCATGGCACTGAAGATGCCAAGATGGCGTACGATATGAAAGCCGAGGACACAAGACTTAGTCCTAACCTTACAGTTGGCTCCTGCTAGACATATACATGCAAGTATCCACGGCCCAGTGTAAATGCCCTAGGCCTCTTGCTAAGACCAAAGGAGCAGGCATCAGGCACGCACTACCAACTGTAGCCCAAGACGCCTTGCTCAGCCACACCCCCACGGGCACTCAGCAGTAAGTCACAGTAAGCAATAAGCGCAAGCTTGACTTAGTCACGGCAGCCTTCCGGGTTGGTAAATCTTGTGCCAGCCACCGCGGACACACAAGAAACCCAAGCCAACGGTCACACGGCGTGAAGAGCGGACTAGAGCCTGTCATAATAACTAGGAAACCCAAACACAACTAAGCTGCCATAAGCCCGAGATACCCCTAAGATAAACCTAAAGATGATCCTAGTAAACCTGACTGCGGCGAATGAAGAGACGGGACGCAGCTTGATGCAAGCAAATGTCAATGTGTGGTACAGAAGCACGAGGTTTTATACGCTTTCAGAAGCTGCGCGTTTTAAACAGATTGGTTCTTGAAGCTAAGCCTTGCATACTAGGCGACCCCTGAGTGGTGGTTAACTACCAGCAATTAACAGCAAGGGGTTACCTTTCCTTGGCGCCATCCGTCTCCCACGCCCCTGTGCTCTGTAAACATGCCTCATCATGTTAATTGTCGTCTAGACAAGCTCGAGCACATTCCCCTCGGCTGACCGATTGCCACGCGTGGTCCGAGTGTCCAGCCCGCTCCGCTCCTGCGTCTCCCCCTTCCTGTCGCACAAAAGAACCTTTGAAAGCGAACGAGTAAAAACAAGGCATAAGTAATAGAAGAAATAAAAAACCAACCAAGGCATATTATCAATGTCAAAATATCCCACTGTCTTTGTTCCGTACCATTTGACAATTGCCCCTTTTTGTTTTTGAACAGCTAGGACCAGGTTTGCCATGTTCTGCAGGGCCCTTGCAAACATGACAGCAACCAAGGTAATAGCAAACAACCAATACTGCCAATTGAGTGAATGGATGCCAAAAAAGGCTGAAATTTTCTCAGATTTTGATACCATGTTGCTGCAATGGGGCGCCTAAAATCCACGCAGCACATACCATCAAAATCCTCACAGCCGTGTCCTTGAAGCAACAACAAAAAGCAGTGGCAATTTTGACTCACATTCTTAACCGCCTACCAAACAAGGTGATTTAACTCTTCAATGCTTTCCCTGCTGTTACTCTGGATAAGAGAAGAACCGCTGCGACACGTTCCCATCATAGCCTCCTACTCCATTAGCATCTACAGAAAGACAACGATGGACATTCAAAGCGTAAACAGCATCATCTCCTTTTGGATTAACGTTATACGTAGCTGGAAGGGCACACCAAGCAAGAACTGGTTCCGTCCAAAAGTTCGAAACATAGCATGCCTTCTCTGAACATACCTCTGGGGTCATTCCCTTCATTCCCTCTTCTTTATGCAAAGAGAGACACTTTACCATAACAGAGAAGCCCCTGTTTACATCTCTGAGCCAGGACACAAACCGCAGCTGCGTGCGCCACCAGGCTCAGGGCAGAAACCACTCCTGTGGTTACATAACTATATATCTCTACGAGCGTGCAGACACCTATTAAACACTAAATAACCATGTTTATCTTTCCTATTCTCCTTCATAATACCTAGTTGTTCTCTCACGATGAATCCTCCCTTCCCCTTATCGGTGTCAAGGGAATCATTGTTCCATGCACATGTCCCGTGTACAATGAGTTGTCCTGTTCCCCTGCTTGGTCCGAGAGCATCACCTTTGTTAAGTGGTTTGATCCAGGGTGATAGCGATCGTTCTAGGCGCTGTAAAAAGCGAAATGTATATTCTACGTCCTGATTTTGGGTATCTAACATGAATGCAAAACAGTAATCCTCACACAGTTTTTATTTCGTTCCGTAGGGTCGGTGTCGGTATCGGTGGCCTGCAGTAAAGGTTCACGGAAAGGTCTTACAGTCTTCGCTGGGATCCGTCTAGGTCCTTTTTCTGTAGAGACGCAAGCATAACCTTTTCCCCATGTAACAAGAGGATACGGTCCCATAATTTTACCTGTGTCTGGATCTCGGACCAATACCGGGGCTTTAACCCGTGCCTCGAAGGAGGCATTTGCAGTGAAACGTCGAACTATCGGTGGGTTGTTATCTATGAAAGAACAATTCACAAAATTAAAAACGTACAATGCTTTCCGCAACCGTTCCTCCGGAAGAGCCATTCCCCTTCCCCCTTTTTGTTGTTGTAATAAACGTTTTAGAGACTGATGCGACCGTTCAATGAGAAATTGACCGGTGGGGGAATGAGGAATGCCAGTAATACGAGTCATACCCCATAGGGCAAAAAAAGGTTTTTACAGTTGTTGAAACATAAAGATAAAGACAGATAATGGTCCAGCTTAAGGGAATACCTAAAGTAGCAAAAGCACGCGTTAAAGGTCTACGAACATCTCGTGCCTTTTCTCCTGTGTGACAAGAGGCAAACAAGGCACCTGAAAATGTATCAATGGAAGAGTGGATATATTTAAGGTTACCAAATTCAGAACCATGTGTGACATCTGTTTGCCGTAACTGTAGGCTTTGTCATCCTCTAGGATTAACTCCTGTAGCAATTGATGGGAAAGAATGTTTTTGACAATCAGGACAGACAGCAACAATATTTGACGCTTGTTGAGAAGTAAGGTCAAACTGTCGCTTAAGAGCTCCAGCATTTCGATGGAAAAAAGAGTGACTTAGTTTAGCTTGTGCAATCCGGTCTGGCAGTACTTGAACTGGTCACGTCAATAGGTCAGCTCGTCGATTGCCTTCTGCAAGAAAACCAGGTAGTGAGGTA
>NW_027660328.1:0-25000 GCF_963210335.1 Falco punctatus
GCTCTGACTAGACAGAGAACCAATGATAATGTAAGGCACTTGGCTGATAATACAGGCAACATCTCAGGTCAGGTGACAGTTTCACAGCTTTTGAGGGGGATCTCTAATCATAAAGAGATACTATATCAAAAAAACAATACTTAGGAGTGCATACAAAGAAACCATGTTTTAAGGGGAACTTGTAACAGCTGAAGACGGTGACTTGAAAACATACCGGTATGATCCACACGAAGCTGTTCTAACAGCAGCATAGCCTCCTTGTAGGTTGAAGTTCGTAATTCCACATCCTCTGAAGTTGGGTCAGATGAGTGAGTTAAACCAGGGTCATCAGTTACTTCCATTGGTATGCTGACCTACAAAAAATACAGTACTTTCTGTAATTCCACTGTCTAGTATTACAGACCATTACAAATGCATGAATGATTCATTCTCTCCTTCACAGCCCACAGATTTGTCTCAAATACAATAAAGCTGCATACCAGCAGCAATTTGTACATCTGGTTGATCACTACATAAACACTGCTCCCATCTAAGTGATTAAAAGCTGATAGAGACTGCTTATCAAGAACTTCGTTTTACAGTACCTTGTTCTTTTCACTCCCAGTTGTTGCTGCAGGTCTAGAAAACAGAAATATATTTCAGTACTGGAATGCTTACATTGCAGTATAAATAATACCTGAAGTTCGTTTGAAAACCTCATTTCAGAAGTGAATTAAACTAAAATCTGGTATAGTAACTTCGCTAGATATAGTTCAAGACTGAAACTATTATTGTGTGCTATTAATGTCTACCGGAAGGCTAATTTTTCCGCAAGATATTAAGCAAATAGTTGAAATAACTGTTCCCTAAACTTCACGCAAAGTGACAGAAATCTTACAGCTACAGACATGTAGCTATACGCTTACGTGCATTCCCTGTTTAATACCAGGGGTTTAGCTCCCTTCAGTACCGAGAATCCTTCTCCTACAGGTCAAAGAACTGTAATTTTGGATTCTCTGGTGTCCTGGGTCTGGCTGGGATGCAGTTTATTTTCTTCACAGCAGCCCACACAGGGCTGTGTGTTAGATTTCTGACCAAAACAGTGTTGATAACACACCAGATTTTTAGCTAGGGCTGAACAGTGTCAACAACTTCTCTTTCTCACTTTGCCACAACCCGCACAAGTAAGTTCAGGGTGGGCAAGAAGTCAGGAGGGTACACAGCTGCAAGAGAAAAGGTGGAGCGGGGAGCAGGGCAAAAAATCCTGAGATACCTGCAGTGAAAAAACGTGAGATACCTCACCCTTTTTAAACACATGAAATACTTCTATGCCTGTGCACACACACTCATGTAATTAATCAGAATTTGTGCACGTGACCTTATTGTTGACTTGGCCAGCATGTTCAAAAGCACTCTAAACAGAAGTGAAGTGTTTGTCAACACAAAGCGCATCAGGTAGTCACAGGAAAGAACAAGAAAGAACAAGAAAGAACAAGAAAGAACATCAGGTGGTCACACGAAAGAACAAGAATCTTCATATGCATCAGGTTTACAAAAAACCTTAAACACACAACAAAACCCCAAACTTGCCTTTAGCTCTCAGGCCAATTTTTATCATTAAGTGAGTTTTATTTTCAACATTCCTTATATGCATACCTTCCTTCATCCTCAGATGTTTCACTGGAAGTGCTATCATCCGGTACTTGACCATGATTGCCACTGGAAGAGCTCATCTGCTGATGAGCCTTCTGCTTTGAAGGCTGTCTTTTACTTTCCTTTGCACCTTTGGCATTCAGGGCAATTTTACTGCATTACACAGAAAGAAAGAAAAAAAACCACCAAGTGAGTAGGTTTATAAAAAAATATTTCTGTGAAACAGACATACTTAAGATGATGTCCAGAAACAACCGAGACAAAAAATAGCTATGATAAAATCACAGACTTGACTGTAAAGATCGTGGAATATGCCCAAGTATTTAAAACCCTTCCCCTAGAGTGAGGGGGACACGTGGAATCTGAGCTAGATCCAGGTTAAGCTGGACTATATCCAACAGCCACGTTACAGAAAGCATCTAGAGCAGAGATTCCTTTGAAGGACAGACAGAAAAAGCTCCTGCTTAGGTCTGCATAAAAATACGTGTGCCTTCTTTAGACTTTTGAGATTGGTTTGGTAATATCATCTTTTCCCCTCTCCCGACAAAGGGCATATTAACTTAATGAAAAGGAAAACACCAACTGCACGGAGATCACTAAAATCACCTAGAAAAGGGAGTAGTAGCAAACCCCAGGTTCCTACTTTTCTTTTCTAGGTGGCCATTTCCTACAAAAATAACTGCTTTTTCCAGTCTTCAGTTCTGGTTTTGAAGATGCATTTTACCTCAGTGTTGACATGGAAATCACAGGAATTTAGGTGGGCGTTTTCTTTTGTTTTCCCCTTTTCTTTTTTTAGAGCAGGCAATAAATTTGAACCTCCATCGTGCGCTTCATTTTGTCTAAAAAGAATTTTTCTTCATTTTTTGAGAAGCAGTGGACTACTCACTATGGCTTTCACCACTAAGGAAACTACTTCACCTACCACAGTATTAGAAAACCTAAGACACTTACATAGTACTACAAATAAGAGCTAGAGATTATTTCCTTAGCTTACCCTTTCATTGGCATTTTAATCAATCAGATGAAAAACTCTTTTTGTCTTTTTCTTCTATCGTGTTTTCATTCTCCATTTTCAAACAGTCATTCTTCCTTACAGTAATCTTTTGTTTCATTTGCCGATTAGTGATGTTATTTAATTTATCCACACATTCCTGTTTTGCCACGGCCTGCACTTTTGAACATCTTTGTTTGCTTTTTTCCTTTTTAACCTATAAAAACAAAGTTAAGCTTCACGTATTTCTAGAAGACAGAAACACCACATCCAAGATTGATTAATTCAGGGTTTACCCCTGAAATAATATAAAATGATCTTTTTTTTAATTCATAGAGAAGCATTTTCACAAAACTACACTACAAAGTGTATTATGCCATTGAAAGTACTTTGAATTCACTCATGATGCAAGACATAACAAAAATACAGCCCTTAGAAAGAAAACAATAGTGTCTCTTAAAACATGAACAAGAAAAAAGTGAAAACAGTACTGATGGACAAAGCGTTAGGAGGACTGCACAATGTTCGTTGTAACACCACCAGAAAAAAATCAAGTGGAACTGCGAACAAGGGGAGGAAAGAAAAAAAGATCCCAAACCCACAAACACAACTGGTTTCACAGGAAAGATGAATTTTAGTGAAAGGCAATGAGGACACACCACGCAGATATCACAGCACATGAATTATTAGTCAAGACCCTGTTCAGAAGCTATTTTCATTCTTTGATTCAGAATCAGAACTGATATAATTGTATGGATTTCTTTTTATGGCAATGAAGAGATAACTACTTGCACTGGAACCAAGTGCCACCTGCTGTTAAACTGGAACAATAATGCATTCTGTTTTCCAAAAATGGGGAAAAAAGACAACTCTGCACTGCCCTCTTTATTCACAAGTCACCTATTTCCATTAGAACGAACCCCAATTTGTAGGAAGCATCTTCCCTTCGTGACCAATAGCTAAAGTGAACAGGAAATACTCTGCCTGGCTCCAGAAGGCTGCAGGTCTCCCTAGGCTCCTTTACACACGCTCCATCGCTGCTATCGCTTCAGCAGCGGTTTTACCTAAAAACATATTCTGACTTTCCTGAACAGTGGATTGTATCTCACAGTTTCATTGATTTGGACAGCAGGATCCTGCAGTTTCCGTTGAAGCTAACGAAGACTGTGTGCTTTCAAAACCAAGCACATTCAGCACCTCCATCATAACTCTGAATTAGAGCTATTGCCTAAACAACTACGTGTTGCACATGCTGCCCGTGCCAACCCTGGCTAGCCCAGCCCTGTTTTACCGATTCATCCAGGCACTTGCATCAGTGCGTCTGACTTGCTGAATTTACACATGAGAAACCAGGCATTTCTGACCAACATCCATGCTCTTTAACTGCACCGGTTATTTTTAAATTAATGACACATTACTAATTAAAGTGACCAAGACAAGTCAGAACTACAGCTTGGTTGTAGTCAAAATCCCATGCGCCGCAGATTTTCCCTGAATCTCTTCACAGCATCACCTATGATTGCTGTTGTCAAACACATGACTGCTTCTTTCTTTACCTGCAGAAAGCTTGGCACAACACGTACAATATTGTACAACATACAGCTCCATCTGACAGTCAGACCAGAATGACCTTCCTGCAGTGCAGGCGGGCTGTGTATCTCCAGTAGCACCCACAGCCCCAGCCTGCACTGCTTTAGAGACAGCAAAGATCCGCGCTGATGAGAAACGCTCTCACGCACATGGCATTTCACCTTGTCCACGGATTTGAAACACGGGTTGCTTCGCGAAATTTAGTTGTATGGTTTCGTTCCAAGGCAAAACAGACTGTCCAACAACTTTTGACTTACACTAAAACCCATAAATATTCACCTTCCATATGAACGGATACATGCCAGGATATGTACTGCTGATGAATTTTTTCGCATGTTACTGGGGAGCAATACCTGCACGTGTTCATCTTTTTGTCCACCTCTACTGGGATTCCTTCTAGCTGGGTACGTTGCATCTCAGGGTTGTATGGAGGGGATTACCTCCAAGCAGCAGGACAGACCACCCCTGTCGCTCCTAAACTGCCTCTGCTGAGCATCTCAGTGCCTCCCACAGTGGTGGCTTGCTCAGGAAGAGGTGGCCTGTGATGGCTCCTCTCCAGTGCACACGCCCACAGGACCACCGAGCAAAGGACTATCCCACACCATCCTTCCCCTCTTTGAGAAAGAAAGCACGTACCTATCTATGGCTAATCTCCCTTCTGAAGCAGTACAGCTCAGCTGAGACCTCAGACTGCTTTTCTGCAGCACCTGGGACTCTTACCAAAACTGTCTCCGTGGACTCTACCCGGACTCAGTTTTGTGCAGAGGAGGTATTTACTGCCGCATGCGCAAGAGCAACGGCAAGGGCAGGCAGTGCAGCGATCTCCTGTTACCGAACGTGCTGCTCTGGGACTCCCAAACAGGCGGTCAGTTATATCCCTGGCAAAGTTCTCCAGCAAAGCCACCCCCGATTTGTATCCACCTCAGCTGTACAAACACGGTGTAAACAGACGCGCAGCGGCTCTTTACCTCCAGCACTGTATGTCCCTTTCCTTCCCATGTCACCACCACCTGCAAAAGCGCCCATGGAAATGAGCAAACCCCACCCGCCAGAAGGAGGCAGGGCTTTCAAAGGAAAGGAGGGTATTCAATGGAAGCTGCAGACATGCCCTGCCTGAAGAAGGCACCACTGGCAACCCCTCCTCTGTGAGAGCTGGGGAGATGCAGAGGGGGAGGAAGGCAGGTGTCGGGGAGTAACTAGAAGCCCTGGTTTGCTACTGCTGCAGTAGCCCTGGCTGCGGGGACAATAGAGCTCTCCATGAAATGACGATCAACCAAAACATTTCAGAGGGGCACAGCAGGGAGCACAAGCTGCTGGGCGTCAGCAAAGGGCTGTGCTCAGCTTTTCTGTGGCACGTTGTCATAGGCAAGGTGAACGCGAAGCACAGGGAGGATCTGCAGTTCTACCTGCCTGGCAGGGGTTTGGCCTGAGCTCCCCCTTTGCAAACCAAGTCACCCTCCCACCACACCGCACAACCTCTGCTTAATGTACGTCCCAGCAACTGGGGTACCACATGCAGAGAAATCTGAGAGGTCCCCCCTGGTCACAGCTCTAGTCATCAGTGGTTCCAACAACTTCTGATGCTCAGGGTGTCCCCTGAGCCAGTGGTCCTCCCTCCAGGCGCCCCTCCTCCTCTCCATTTGCCCTGGAGTAGACAACTCAACATCACACCCATTCTGGGAGATTTAAGCCCCAAAGAGCTCAGAACTGCCTGAAGCCAGCACAAAAGCCAATCTTCTGGAGAGAGAGTTGCAGTGTCCTTACACCCTCCCTGTCCTTCCCGTCTAGATCAGAAACCAAACAGGGGAAGCGGTGCACGCAGATACACAGAGAACACTGAATGGGACACACTGGCTCCTCTTCCAACTCCTTTATTGTCTCAAAGGTGATTTCATTCTGTTGGAGGAAAAAGAGAGAAATATGTAGAGTCCTCAGGTTTATCCCTGGTGAGCATTTTCACATGTTTATTTAGTAAAGCAGATTAGATTGATTCCTCAGATATTTATTTTTTTGGGGGGAGGGGGGTAGGGGATTATAATGAACTCATTCAGTTTTTAAATCAGGCTTAGGAGCCACGACTCACTGGCTACGAATACATGTACACACATGCGTGTGCAGGACAGCACAGAATACTCTATTTACTCATATGCATCTGAAAATACATTTTTTTTCTATCATTTGTTGTTCTGTGCATCATTTATGGCTGGACTGCATGGACAAGATGGTTTTCTTAATTCTGTGAAAACACTTGCACCTATTGATGCCTGCACCTCTAAACGTAGTGATATGGTCATACAGCCAAATTTGCAAAGCGGATTACTGTTCTTACACCATTCTGGGCATAGCAGACATACCCATAGAAACACCCCTAATGGCCTAATGGTCATGCCTATTTACACATTTATTTCTGCTACTTCATCCTCTGTAAAGAACAAGTGCTCCTTTCCTCGACCTGTCTGAGAGAGAAGGGGGTTAAGAGACAGAGTAAAGTTTAACGATTATTATGATAGTCTGCTTAGCTGTTTAGGGTAATGATAGTCTGCTTGGCCGTTTAGGGTAAAGTTTTAATGATTATAATAGTCTGCTTAGCTGTTTGCCAGATCTTACATGGTTTGTTTGGGTGCTGTGATAAGGTATACGGGAGTAAAGAGCCTTATGACCATATAAGTCCAGCTTTATGACCATATAAGTCAAAAGAACAATTACAACCTTGCAAGAACAAGCTAAAGCCAGTTCTGCGGTTTGGACAAAAACCAGGACGCTACTGAGCCTGCGCCAGATGTGGGAGGTCACGAGGAAGACTCGCCTGCCTTCATCCTCAGGACCCCTGACGACCACCACCAGGGGACACTGCGCAAACTCAGTCGAGAAAAAAATATGGAAATAGCTCGCAGAACTAATTTTAATACGAAGCGGGGATAGGTAATGCATATGTATAGGCGTATTGCAACACATTATGAATATGTAATGAGATGCCTTATAAAAACAGAGCAAGTTTTCGTGTCAGGCGCGCACGGTTTTGGCGGGACTACCCCCCGTGCTGCCCAGCGCTGAATAAACATACCTACTTCACAATCTTACAGATTGTGGAGTCTGCTTTCCGCACGTCAGTTCTGGCGAGCCAGCCAGGAGGATCTCCACTCGGCTGCGGGACCGACTGCGGAGCGGACGCTCCTAGGCGCGCCCCGAGCATTTTACTCGGAGGAGTCTCCGCTGCCGGCCGATCACCGCGGGAGTGGACAACAGCCTCTTGAAGCTGCAGATTTAACGGTATGTTTAACGAAGGGACTTGAGCGTACGCACATTCGGGGCTGCTGATAAATCGCGCAGAGACGTCTGGCGTGCAGCATAGTGCCCGTGGGTTGGGTACCTATAGGGTTTGGGACTGCAATTGGGAAACTCGCTGGCCGATAGAGCGGCCGGTAGCGATCTCGGGGATAGATCGACTGAGTTCGAGGTAACCAGGAGAAGCAGGAGAGGGGTAAGCGGACCTCTGGTAATTCACAAAATATTTGCAGCTGCTAAAAGGTTGTTAACTGGAGCGATGCTATGTTCGATTTCTTTTGGTATTGATTTTGGTTATGGCAATAAGGCATTTGGAATAGACTACCGATTTGGATTTGTCGAACCATAGTGTTTGTGTGAAGTGATGTGTGTGTGATTTTCTCTGAGTGCATGGACGTCCGTGAGAGTGGAATTGAGTGAGAATAAGTGAGAGTGTGGCTGACAGGCGTGAAAAGAGAATTTAAAAGTCAGTTTAAATTCCTTAGGAGTATATTGAAAATGGGTAACACCCAAGGAGGGATACTAAAAAAGAGTCCTCTGGGTTGTATACTCGCCCATAGGATGGATATTGTTGGGAAGGGAAGCACAGAAAGTAAAAAGACCCTCATTAAATATTGTAATCAGTGGTGGCCATTGTATAAGTTAGAGGGCGAAGTTAAGTGGCCGTTTAATGGAACATTGGATTATAATACTTTGTTACATGCAGGAGCGGGCTGGAAACTAGGACCATGCGCGGCAATCAGTCAGCTGAGGGGAATGTGCTCGAGCTTGTCTAGACAACAATTAACATGATGAGGCATGTTTGCAGAGCACAGGGGAGTGGGAGATGGATGGCGCCAAGGAAAGGTAACACCTTGCTGTTAATTGATGGCAGTTAACCACCAATCAGGGATTGCCTCTAGTATGCAAGGCTTAGCTTCAAGAACCAATCTGTTTCAAACGCGCAGCTTCTGAAAACCTCGTGCTTCTGTACAATAAATTGACATTTGCTTGCATCAAGCTGCGTCCCGTCTCTTCATTCGCCGCAAATTGGTGACCCCGACGTGATGCGTTTAAGGATCTGACGTCAAGGGCTCTCGAATCGCCTGTCTGAGCGACGTGCAGCGAATCCCACAGAACTTTGAATGATCTGCTGAAAGGAAGCAGGAGCCGGCCAGAAATCCCTCCGGAGCTGAGAGGTGAGCTGTGGGAAATCCGTAACGGGGAACCAGGCTTCGTCCCCAGAAAGAGACGTATATGGACTCATGAAGGGTCTTCTAGTCAGATCAGGGAGTCCGTGCCTCAGTTTCCTCAAACGGTGACCCCTATGGTGGTGTTCCGAAGCCTTGGAAGAATAAGGATGGAAAAAAGACAGCTCGTGGAAGAGGGCTGCGTTCCGGAGGAGACGGCTTGGCTGAACGATCGTCTGGCTGTCTGGACCAGGCGGACAACCTAAACCCCGAGGATAACACCTGTATTCATCGAGACAGGTGAGCAGCCAAGAAACTTTAGAGACTTTGAAAGAATGAAAGTGTGTACAGACAGCAGCCGATTGTATGATGCTGCCGCGGAGGGGAGCTCCGTGTCGGGAATGCATTTAGCATCTTGGTGGCAAATTCTGACTACTCTTTGCCAAGTGTGGACTAATTCTACTAACGGTGCTAAACCAGAGGAAGCTGTAAATTCCACCGACAGCGCGACTCTTCTCAAGACACAGTCAGCGATGGCGATTCTGTCCACACCTCCTCTGCCCCCAAAGCTCCTGTCACTGACTGCAGCGACCCTCACAACACAGGAGCAAGCACGGGAACAGGACAACTCGGACAATGATTTTATTGACACTGATAAACCTTTTGATCCAGGTCCTATAGATCTGGAAAAGGAGCCAGACCTTTCCCCCACCCCCTTGTCTCTCCTGATGCATTGATTGTATTTTTGGGGAGGGTGAAAGGGAGTCTGAGGGATTGGTGGCAGGAATGCAAGCGGGAAACACTTCAGTGATGGGTTTTGGGAGTCACTATGGCATGTTCGGTATTTTGTCAGACAAATCAACCTGCAGAGTGGCAGCCTGTGCAATACAAGGCTGTTAAAGAGTTAAGCAAAGCAGTGCGGGAAGGGAGAATTCATAATACATTTGCTGTGTCCCTTCTTGAAGTGATGGCAGAGCCTTATACACTCACACTGCATGATTGGAAGTCATTGCTTTGTATGGTACTAACTGATACAGTCTATGATGTGGTTATCTGATTTTTGTGAGCTATGTATAGTGGCCTTGACTGAAAACCTTAATCGGGGAATTGCTGTTAACTATGAGCAGTTGGCTGGAGAAAATTAGTTGTGCCGATTCTGTGACTCAGGCAAGGTATCCCAGGGACAACTGTTTGCAAATGAATGAGACGGCTATTAAGGCAGTCCGGATGCGGGAGTCTTGCCACAGTCTTGCAGGGTCCTAGAGAGTCACTAACTGTAATACTAACTTGATTGATTGGCTTCAGAATATTTTGCAACAAGTCGAACATCAGGAAGCTCAAGGGTTGCTTTTAAAACAACCAGCTGTGATAATGCCAATGAAAATTGTAAACGGGCAACTTTCACAACCGCAACCCCAACATGTGTCAAATGGTTGTATCGCAGAGCTCACAGCAGACTGTAATTCTCAGGCTGAGTTCTGGAATGCAGCATAACAGATTTTTGCTTCTCTAATCTCTTCTGTAAGAATAGTACACGCTTTTAACTTGCTTAGTAAATTAGGCTGCTAGCTTGCTAAACAAAGTAATACTACAAATACTATTTTTTTTTTCTGGCTTATTAACAGATGTTGATTCTGTCCATCATATGTTGCTACAGAACCGAGTTGCTATTGATTTTTATTATTAGCACAGGGACACAAGTGTGAAGACTTTGATAGGATGTGTTACGTGAATCTGAGTGATCACTGTGAATTAATTTACAAAAGTATACAAAACTCAAAAGCCTTAAAACAAAGATGTGCAACAGAGCCAGGGGCGGGATGCCTTTGGTCTCTTCTCACGGCTGGGAAACTTTGGGCCATGACTCAAAAGTATTACAGGATTTATTATAATTATCTTTAACCACCTTATTGATGTTTGCCTTATGTCTCCCATACCTTTTTTTTTCTGTATTCAGTGTTTAGTTGATTGTAACATAAAGCAGGTCATGGTCACCCAGCTACACACACCCTTTGCCTCCTCGCAATTCACAAGCAAAAAAGAGGATAGAGAATGTCTGAAGAGAGAGATAGGAGAGGAAACTGGAGAATTATTTGACCTAACAAGAGATGAGAGAACAGCTGGGTATTGTGAAGGAGAATAGGAAAGATAAACATGGTTATCTAGTGTTTAATAGGTGTCTGCACAGTTGTAGAGATACATAGCTGTGTAACTGCATGAATGATTCCTGCCCTGAGCCTGGTGGCGCATACAGCTGCAGTTTGTGTCCGGGCTCAGAGATGTAAATAGGGGCTTCTCTGTTACGGTAAAAGTGTCTCTCTTTGCATAAAAAAAAGAGGGAACGAAGGGAATGACCCCAGAGGTATGTTCAGAGAAGGCATGCTATGTTTCGAACTTTTTGACTGAACCAGTTCTTGTTTGGTGTGCCCTTCCACCTACGTATAATGTTAATCCAAAAGAAGATGATATTGTTTACACTTTGAATGTCGATCATTGTCTTTCTGTAGATGCTAATGTAGTAGGAGGCTATGATGGGAACGTGTCGCAGCGGTTCTTCTCTTATCCGGAGTAACAGCAGGGAAAGCATTAAAGAGTTAAATCACCTTGTTTGGTAGGCAGTTAAGAATGTGAGTCAAAATTGCCACTGCTTTTTGTTGTTGGTTCAAGGACATGGCTGTGAGGATTTGGATGGTATGTGCTGCGTGGATTTTAGGCGCCCCGTTGCAGCAAGATGTTATCAAAATCTGAGACAATTTCAGCCTTTTTGGCATCCATTCACTCAACTGGCAGTATTGTTTGTTTGCTGTTACCTTGGTCGCTGTCATGTTTGCAAGGGCCCTGCAGAACATGGCAAACCTGGTACCAGCTGTTCAAAAACAAAAAGGGGAAATTGTAAAATTGTACGGAACAGAGACAGCGGGTTATTTTGACACTGACAATATGTCTCAGTTGGTTTTTTTATTTGTTCTCTTACTTATACCTTGTTTTTACTCGTTCGGTTTCAAAGGTTCTTTTTGTGCAACAGGAAGGGGGAGGTGCAGGAGCGGGCTGGAAACTAGGGCCATGCGTGACACCACAGACATCCTATAGACACCTCACTGCCCCTGGCAGGGGCCCTATAGGTACTGCCACCCTATAGATACCCTATAGGCACCCCACAGCCCCCCCGAGAGGGGTCCTATAGGCACTGTGACACCACAAACACCCTATAGACAAGCCACCACCCTTCAGGAGGGGCCCTATAGGTACTTCCACCCCACAGTCACCACGGGAGGGGCCCTATAGGTACTGCCACCCTATAGAAAACTTACAGACACCCTACAGACACCCTGGGAGGGGCCCTATAAGTATCACCACCCTACAGAAAACCTATAGACACCCTACAGACACCCTGGGAGGAGCCCTATAGGTATCACCACCCTACAGAAAACCTATAGACACCCTACAGACACCCTGGGAGGAGCCCTATAGGTATCACCACCCTACAGAAAACCTATAGACACCCTACAGACACCCTGGGAGGAGCCCTATAGGTATCACCACCCTACAGAAAACCTATAGACACCCTACAGACACCCTGGGAGGGGCCCTATAGGTATCACCACCCTACAGAAAACCTATAGACACCCTACAGACACCCTGGGAGGGGCCCTATAGGTATCACCACCCTACAGACACCCTGGGAAGGGCCCTATAGGTATCACCACCCTACAGACACCCTGGGAGGGGCCCTATAGGCACTGCCACACCACAGGCACCCTATAGACACCCACAGCACCCCTAGTGTGGTGCTATAGGTACCTCCATACTACAGCCAGCATGGGAGGGGCCCTATAGGAATCACCACACTATAGACAACAGATACCCCACAGCTCCCCTAGGAAGGGCCCTATAGGCACTGCCCCCCCCCCTCCAGACACCCTATAGACACCCCACAGTCCTTTGGGAGGGGACCTATAGGCACTGCTACCCTACACACACCCTATAGACACCCCACAACCCCACAGGAGGGGCCCTATAGGTATTTCCACCCCACAGTTACCATGGGAGGGGCCCTATAGGCAGCGCCACGCCACAGGCACCCTATAGACACCCCGCTGGCCCACAGGAGGGGTCCTATAGGTACCATCACACTATAGACACCCTATAGACAACCTCCAGGCACCCTACACACACCCAATAGGCAGCCCACCGTCCCCTGGGAGGGGCCCTATAGGCACTGCCACCCCATAGAAACCTATAGACACCCCACAGCCCCCCAAGAGGGCTATATAGGCACACACACCCCCTATAGACACCCCACAGGCCACAAGGACGGGCCCTATAGGCACCACCACCTCATGTATACACTATAGACACCCCACTGGCCCATGGGAGGAGCCCTATAGGCACTGTCCCCCACACAGAAACCCTATAGACACCCCACTGCCCCCCTGGCAGGGGTCCTATAGGTACCACCTCCCTATATACACCCTATAGACAACCCACAGGCACTCTATAGGCAACCTATACAGCCCAGCAACCCCTGGGAGAGACCCTATAGACACTGCCCCCCAACAGACAACCTATAGACACCTTATAAACATCCCACTGCCCTCCTGGGAGGGCCCCTACAGGCACTGCCCCCCCCCCAGACACCGTATAGACTCCCCACAGCCCCCCGGCAGGGGCCCTATAGGCATTGCCACCCCACAGGCACGCTATAGACACCCCGCAGTCCGCCGGGAGGGGCCCTATAGACACTGTCTACTCACAGACACCCTATACACGACCCACAGACCCCCCCACAGCCCTCCTGGGAGCAGCCCTATAGGTACTGCCACCTCACAGACAACCCACAGGCATGCTATAGATACCCTATAGACAGCTCCCTGCCTCCCCCTCCCCGGGAGGGGCCCTATACTCACTGCTACCCCACAGGCACCCTATAGAAAGCCCCCAGGTACCCTATAGACTCCTTACAACCCCCCGGCAGGGGCCCTATAGGTACCACCACCCCGTAGCCACCCCACAGGCCCCCTATAGAAACTATGGTGCAGAAACACCTTTCATATTTAAGTTTTTTTAATTAAAAAGAAAACAACCTCCCGCTCATCCTTCCGCCACTGCTCTTCCTTCCGCCACCACCGCTCGTCCCGCCGCCACCGCTCGTCCTTCCAACCACTGCGTGTCCTTCCGCCACCGCGTGTCCTTCCGCCACCGCTCGTCCTTCTGCTCGTCCTTCCGCCACTGCGTGTCCTTCCGCCACTGCGTGTCCTTCCGCCACTGCGTGTCCTTCCGCCACTGCGTGTCCTTCCGCCACCGCTCGTCCTTATGCCGCTGCTTGTCCCACCACCGCTCGTCCTTCCGCCACCACCACAGAGACAAGGACATTTGGGGGGAGGGCTGGGGGGAGGGGCAGGCTCAGGGTGTCTCCACATCACCCAAGGTCACCAAGGTCAGAGGTCAGACACAGCGGCGTCGGTTGGACACCGGAGCTCGGCGTCGCGGCGAATGAGGGCAAAAAGGCCCGTGGCCACCAGCAGCGCCAGCAACGCCAGAAGGGCGCAAGCGCTCCCCATGTCGCTGGCGCCGTGGGTGGGGGGCCAGCCCAGTAAAACCAGCCAAACCAGTAAGTTCAAAGGGAGGTGGAACCAGTTGGTGACCCCTGCGCGATCTTTTTGGGGGACGATTTTGCGCCGGAGGAAGCCCATGGCGGGGAAGTAAAGACCGCAGGAGAATTCCACAAAGAGGAAGGCGCCGAAGGCTTGGACGGGCTGGGTGGCGAAGAGGAGGGCGAGGAAGGCGAGGAAGAGCAGCAGGACAGCCAGGAGGAGCAGGTGGCTCGGTTGGAGGAGGGACGCGGAGACAAGCAAGCGGTATAAGGAAGACCCCAAGGCGCTGGCGGCCATGAAGGCAGCGAAGACGATGCCCAGGGGGGCACCGTGGGGCTGGAGGAGGGGCGTCCAGAGGAAGATGAAGACAAAGACGACGCTTTCAAAGAGCATCTGGACCGCGCCGAGGAGGAAGACGCGGCGGTCGCTCAAGAGGCACCTCAAGGGGTCGCCGCAACTTTTGCCCCACGTGGCTTTGGGGCCGTAATTCTCCTCCCAGTTTTTCCAAGCGTAACAGCCCGAAGCCACCAGGAAGGGGATGGCGGCGAGGAACGGGGCCACCGGCCCCAGCGCCAACCCTTGGGCACCGACTTCGGCGGCGGCCCCAGCGGCCACGGCGACGAAGTGATTCCAAAAAGCAGCTTGGGAGAAAGTGAGGGCGAGCCAGTCGGCGGGGAAGTCGTGCCGCCCCACGTGCTCTTCCACGTACCACGCTTCCAGCGCGGCGAACAGCACGGCAGCGGCTAACCCCCCCAGAACCCTCGCGCCCAGCAATGCGAAATACTGGCGGGAGAGTTTAACCAAGCAAGAGAAGGAATAGAGGAAGGAGAAGACGACGCAGGATTTTTTCCGGCCGACGGTGTCGGTCAAGGGGGCCGCCACCCACCCGGCAGCGACGGCGGCAGTGACACCACCGAGGTAGAGCCCGGCGATCTGGGCATGGGCGAAGCGATAGTGGCGATAAAGTTGATACAAAAACGGCCCCTGCAACCAGTCGGCGGCCAAAGCGGGGAAATAGACGCAGTAGTAGGAACGCCGGAAGCGGCGGAAGGCGGGGTTGGAGGGGGGGAGGGGGGCGGGGGGCAGGGGGGGGTGGCGAAGGCGGCGGGAGGCCAGTTCCAAGGCGAGGCAGGAGGCCAGGAGGAGGGCGCAGGCCAGGGAGGAGGCCAAGAGCATGGCGGCAGTGGGGGAGGGGCCTGGAAGAAGAAGGAGGGGCTTAGAATACCCTAGAATAAGGGGGGGGAGGGGCTACAAGGGGGGAGGGGCTAGAAGAAGGCGGGGCCCAGAAGGGGGGTCGAGGAGGAGGAGGGGGGGTGTCTGGGAGGAGGGGGCGGGGGCTAGGACGAGGGGGGGCGGGGCTAGGACGAGGGGGGGCGGGGCTAGGACGAGGGGGGCGGGGCTAGGACGAGGGGGGCGGGGCTAGGACGAGGGGGGCGGGGCTAGGACGAGGGGGGCGGGGCTAGGACGAGGGGGGCGGGGCTAGGACGAGGGGGGCGGGGCTAGGACGAGGGGGGCGGGGCTAGGACGAGGGGGGCGGGGCTAGGACGAGGGGGGCGGGGCTAGGACGAGGGGGGCGGGGCAGGGAGGGAATGCTGTTCCGGGGGTTGGGCCACCCCCAAAAGGTGCCTCCGGCTTCAGTGACCCCCCCGCCATGTGGCCCCTATAGAGCCCCCCCCATGGGACACCCCCAGCCCCATATATTCACCCATAGGTCCCACATGCACCCCCCCCAGCCCCCCCAGAACCCCTATAGGCCCCCCAGACCCATACAAGCCCCTATAGACCCCCCCGAGCACCGATAGGCCCCCCCATACAGCCTATAGCCCCCCCCAGCCCCATACGGGACCCTATAGCTCCCCCCAGACCCTCTATAGCCCCCCCCTAGACCCCCTATAGCCCCCCCTCCAGCCCCCCTGGGGCCCTATAGCCCCCCCGGACCCATATGGGCCCCTACAGCTCCCCCAGACCCCCTATAGCCCCCACCCCCCGCCCCATACGAACCCCTATAGTCCCCCCAGCCCCCTACAGACCCCCCCCCAACCCCATATGGACCCCTATAGCCCCTCCAGAACCCCTATACCGCGCCAGCGCCATAGAGGCTCCGCACGCCCCCCCAAGACCTCCCATACCCCCCCCAGCCCCTCTATAACCCCCCCCACCCCCCTACAGCTCGCCCCCAGCCCCATAGGGACCCTACACGTGCCCCCCCCTCCCCCCCCCGGACCCCCTATAGCCCCACCCGGTGCCATACGGGCCCCTACAGCCCCCCCGTGCCCACCTGCCCCTCAGCGCGGGGGGGGAACGACGGGGAGGGAGGGAGCGGCCGCGCGCGCCGGAGCCCACCCGGCTCCCGCTTCCGCTTCCGGGGCCGCGTCACGTGACGCGGGAGGGCGCGCGCTGCCCCCTTCCCCGGCGTGACCTTTCCCCTCTGGGTGACCTTGGCTGCCGACCGCGTCTGTAGGGGGGCGGGGGTCTATATGGCAGCAACGCCTATAGGGGCCCTGCCAGGGGGGCTGTGGGGGGTCTATAGGGTGTCTATAGGGTAGCAGTGCCTATAGGGGCCCTGCCAGTGGGTCTGTGGGGGGTCTATAGCTGTTTATAGGGAGGCAGTGCCTATAGGGGCCCTGCCAGGGGGCTGTGGGGGGTCTATAGGGTGTCTATAGGGGGCAACACCTATAGGGGCCCTGCCAGGGGGTCTGTGGGGGGTCTATAGGGTGTCTATAGGGAGGCAGTGCCTATAGGGGCCCTGCCAGGGGGCTGTGGGGGGTCTATAGGGAGACAGTGCCTATAAGGGCCCTGCCAGGGGGCCTGGGGGGGGGTTCTATAGGGCGGCAGTGCCTATAGGGGCCCTGCCAGTGGGTCTGTGGGGGTCTATAGGGTGTCTATAGGGAGGCAGTGCCTATAGGGGCCCTGCCAGGGGGGCTGTGGGGGGTCTTTATGGTGTCTATAGGGGGGCAACACCTATAGGGGCCCTGCCAGGGGGGCTGTAGGGGGTCTTTATGGTGTCTATACGGGGGCAACACCTATAGGGGCCCTGCAAGGGGGGCTGTGGGGGGTCTATAGGGTGTCTATAGGTAGACAGTGCCTATAGGGGCCCTGCCAGTGGGGCTGTGGGGGGTCTATAGGGTGTCTATAGGGAGGCAGTGCCTATAGGGGCCCTGCCAGGGGGTTGTGGGGGTTCTATAGGATGTCGGTACCTATAGTGCATCTCCCAGGGGGCTGTGGGGGGCCTAGATAGTGTCTATAGGGTGTCTGTACCTATAGCCCCCACCCCAAGGCTGCTCCTTTTGGGCCCCGGCAGCTCCGGCGCCCCCCGATGAAGGGGGGAAAAGTTTTAAAAAAATTTCAAAAATTGCATAAAATTTTAAGTATTGGAAAAAAATTAGAATATTTTAATGTTGGGGGAAAATGTTTAAAGTGGGGGAATTAAAATTAATTAGGGAACACAAAATAAAGATTTTGGAGTAGAAAAAGTAAAATTGAAACATTTTAAAGTGGGGGAACATTTATAAAAATTTTTAAAGTAGGGCAAAAAGTAGGAGAAAAAGTGAAAATGTTTTAAAATTTTCTAATGTGAGGAAAAGCTTTTAAAAAATTTTTGAAAGGACAATTTAAATAGAGAAAATGTAAATATTTTATAGTAAGAAAATATTTATTTTTTAAAGAAAATAAACAGGTTTAAAAAAATAAATGAAAATGGGAAAAACGTTTAAAGTAATTTTTAAAGTAGGGCATAAAAGGAGAAAATAAAAAAGTTTTACAATTTTCTATTGTAGGGAAAAACTTTTTTAAAATATTTTTTAACATTTTAAATAGAGGAAATTTTTAAAAATTAAAGTTGGGAAACTAAATATACAGAAAAGAAAGATTTTTAAAGTAAGAAAAATTTTATTTAAAAAAAAAAAATTTAAAAAAATAGATTTAAAAAAATTTAAACTGGAAGAACTTTAAAATAATTTTTAAAGTAGGAGTAAATTTAAAAAATCTTGAGAAGGAAATTCTGAAAGTTTTAAAGATTTTTTGAAGGTAGGGGAAATTTGAAAAAAATTTGACGTTGCAGAAAAAAAAATTAAAAAATAAACAAACCGTAAAGATTTTTTTTAAGTAAGAAAAAATGTTTAAATAAAAAAATATATTTAAATAAAAACTACATTTAAAAATAAACTGGGAAAAGCTTAAAATAATTTTTACAGTAGGGGCAATTTTAAAAAATCTTTAAAGGGAGAAAATTAAAAAATATTTTGAAGTGGTAGAAAAAAATTTGAAATGGTTGAAGTAATGGAAAAAAATTAAAATATTTTAAAATATTTCTTCTACTTCATTTCCCTGAGTATTTTAAAGTAGGGGGAAGTTTAAAATATTTTAAAATAGGGATTTAAAAATAATTTTTTTAAAATAGGGAAAAAAATTAAAAACTGAAGTAGAGAAACTTTAAAAACTTTAAATATGTTTAAAATGGAGAAGAATTTCATACTTCTAAATTTTATTAAAAAAATTACAAGAGGTGAAAAAATTAAAAATATTTCAAACCGTTTCAAAAATATTTAATTTTTTTAAATTATTTAAATTATTACAAATATTTTAAGACCATGTAAAGATGTTTAGAAGTTTTTTTAAATGTTTTTAAAAGTTGTGAAGTCTTAAAATGTTTTTAAATGTCTTTAAATTTTCACAAATGTTTTTAAAATATTTTAAAATATTTTAAAATTGTATAATAAAAAAATCAAAACCTTTTTAAGACTTTAAAAATGTTCTTGAATTGTTCTTAACGTGTTAAATTTTTTCAAAAAATGGTGCTTTAAAAATGTTTGAAAATGTTTAAAAATGTTTCAAAAATGTTTAAAACGTGTCAAAAATGTTTTAACTTCCAAAATATTGTAAGCAATTTTTAATTGTAAAATTAAAAAAGTACCCACAAGTGTTTTAAAAATGGTTTAAAAATCTGTTAAAATCCTTTAAACGTTTTTTAAATTTCTAAAAAGGTCTGAAAATCGTTAAAAATGCTTTAAACTTTTTAAACTGCTTTAAACTCTTTTAAATGTTACATTTTTTAAGAAATAATTTAACATTTGAAAAATTGCTCCAAAATATGTAAAAATCTTTTTAAATGGTTTAGAAAAATTTCAGTGCTTTAAAAAAATCTTTAATAATTCTTTAAAAATCTTTTAAAAGTTTATTAAAACTTTCTGAATGCTTCAAAAACCTTTTAAAAGCTTTAAAAATATTCTAAAATGTATTAAAAATCTGTAAAAAGTTTTGAAATGGTTTAGAAAGACTTTAAAACGTTTTAAATTTTTTTAAAATCTCTAAAAAAGCCTCAAAAGTCTCTCAAAAGGTTGTAAAATATTTTTAAATGCTTTAAAAAAATCTTTAAAAGTGCTTTTAAAATATTTTTAAAAGTCTTGTAAACCTCTAAAGCCCTTCAAAAACCATTAAAAATCTCTAAAAAGCGCTAAAACCCTGAGGCGGCGGGCCCGCCTCCCGTGACCACCGCGGTGCACGCTGGGAGTTGTAGTCCCGGGCTGGTTACGCGCAGCCGTGGACTACGCTCGGTGGCGCCACTTCCGGAACTCGGTTTCCCATCGCCCCCCGCGCCTCCGCGGCGCAGGCTGGGCCCTGTGTTCGCGCCCTAATGAGGCCCAGCCGCGCCCTATACCCGGAACTCGCTTTCCCGTCGCCCCCCGCGGCGCCGCGGTGCACACCGGGAGTTGCAGTCTTGGCCTCGCCAAGCCCTGCCGCGGCCTATACCCGGAACTCGCTTTCCCATCGCTCCCCGCGGGGTCGCCCCGCCCCCCCACCCCTCTCCCATCCCCCCCCCCCGCGCCGCCGCGGCTCGGCCGCCATGTCGGAGCCGCTCGGCTGGTGTGTGGAAGCGGTTCGGGCGGCGGCCGAACCGGGCCTGGCCCGGGCCCTCTTGGCCTTACGGACCCGCCACACGCGTCGAGCGGGGGGAGCGGAACGATTCCGGGAGCGGGGGGGGTTGGGGCCCCTCTTGGAGCTTTTGGGACCCGAAAGGCCTCGGCGGATCTTGGATTTAGCGCTGAGTGTCCTGGGGAATTGTTGTACCGAGGCGGGGTGTCGGAGGCAGGCCCGGCGGCTCGGGGGAGTGCCGCGTTTGGGTGAGTGTGGGGGCCTGGGGGGGGGGGGAGGTGAGAGGCCTGCCACACCCCCTCCTCCGTAGGGAATGGGACAACCCAGAACTCCCCCCCGGTAAGGGGAATGGGGCTGGGATCCCCCCAGTGGGGGAATGGGACAGCCCAGAGTTGCCCCTCGTACTGGGAATGGGACCAGTACACGCCCCCCCCACATGGTGGGAATGGGACCCCTCTCAATAGAGAATGGGACAGCCCAGAGCCCCCCCCATAGGGAGAGTGGGTCTGGGACCCCCCCATCGTGGAATGGAACAGTCCATAGTCGTCCCCCTATAGTGGGAATGGGACTGGGGCCTCCCCCTCACAGAATATAGGACAGCACAGAACCCCCCCCTAGTGAGAATGGAGCTGGGACCCCCCCCACTGGGGGAATGGTACAGCCCAGAATTGCCCCTCATACTGGGCATGGGAGTAGGAACACCCCCCCATAGTGGGAATGGGACTGGTACACCCCCTCACAGAATATGGGACAACCCAGAGCCCCCCCATAGCGAGAATGGAGCTGAGACCCCCCCCCCACCACCACCACCACTAGGGGAACGGAACAGGCCAGAATTGCCCCTTGTACTGGGAATGGGAGTGGGACACCACCCCACCCCCCATAGTGGGAATGGGACAGCCCGGAGTCCCCCCCCCAGTGGGAGTTGGTCTAGGACACCACCCCCACCCCCCCCCCCATAGGGAATGGGACTGGGACCCCCCCTTGGGAAAATGGGACAGCCCAGACTTGCCCCTTGTTCTGGGGCTGGGGCCCACCCGTTGGGGAATGGAACAGCCCATAGACACCCCCCCACCATGGTGGGAATGGGACTGGGACCCCCCCCATCACAGGGAATGGGACAGCCCATATCCCCCCCCATAGTGGGAATGGGTCTGGGATCCCCCCCATTGTGGAATGGGACAGCCCAGAGCCCCCCCTATACTGGGAAGGGGTCGGGGACCCCTCCCCTCATAGATTATGGGCAGCCCAGACCCCCCCCATATTTGGAATGGGACTGGGATCCCCCCCACTGGGGGAATGGAATAGCCCATAGACCCCCCCATACTGGGAATGGGAGTGGGCGCCCCCCCCACTGAGGGAATGGGACAGCCCATAGCCCCCTCCCCCCCTCCAATGGGAATAGGACAGCCCATAATAGCCCCCTCCCCCCCCCCCTTCCCCATGGGAATGGGACAGCCCAGACCCCCGCACTGGGAGTGGGGCTGCCCTGACCCCCCACACACACCCCAGAATGGTTCAGCCCAAGCCCCATTGAGTGCAACTGGGGAACCCTGAGACACCCCCAGTGACCCCCCTTGTCCCCAGCCGTGACCTCTGACCCTTGAGCTGTCCCTATGGGTGACCTTTGATCCCTGACCTGTCCCTGAGGGGGTCCCCTGCCATGACCTCTGACCCCTGCCCTGTCCCTGACAGTGTCCTCAAGGTCCCCAGCCATGACCTCTGACCCTGACTTGTCCCCAGCCGTGACCTCTGACCTCTGCCCTGTCCCTCAGGCTGTCCCCAAGGTCCCCAGCCGTGACCTCTAACCCTTGAGCTGTCCCTATGGGTGACCTTTGACCCCTGCCCTGTCTCTGAGGGGGTCCCCAGCTGTGACCTCTGACCCCTGCCCTGTCCCTATGGGTGACCTTTGCCCCTTGCCCTGACCCTCAGGGTGTCCCCAAGGTCCCCAGCCGTGACCTCTGACCCCTGCCCTGTCCCTATGGGTGACCTTTGCCCCCTGCCCTGACCCTTAGGGTGTCCCCAAGGTCCCCAGCTGTGACCTCTGACCCCTGCCCTGTCCCTATGGGTGACCTTTGCCCCTTGCCCTGACCCTCAGGGTGTCCCCAAGGTCCCCAGCCATGACCTCTGAACCCTGCCCTGTCCCTATGGGTGACCTTTGCCCCCTGCCCTGACCCTTAGGGTGTCCCCAAGGTCCCCAGCTGTGACCTCTGACCCCTGCCCTGTCCCTATGGGTGACCTTTGCCCCCTGCCCTGACCCTCAGGGTGTCCCCAAGGTCGCCTGCTGTGACCTCTGACCCCTACCCTGTCCCTATGGGTGACCTTTGCCCCCTGCCCTGACCCTCAGGGTGTCCCCAAGGTCCCCAGCCGTGACCTCTGACCCCTGCCCTGTCCCTATGGGTGACCTTTGCCCCCTGCCCTGACCCTCAGGGTGTCCCCAAGGTCCCCTGCTGTGACCTCTGACCCCTGCCCTGTCCCTATGGGTGACCTTTGCCCCCTGCCCTGACCCATAGGGTGTCCCCAAGGTCCCCAGCCGTGACCTCTGACCCCTGCCCTGTCCCTATGGGTGACCTTTGCCCCCTGCCCTGACCCTCAGGGTGTCCCCAAGGTCCCCAGCCGTGACCTCTGACCCCTGCCCTGTCCCTATGGGTGACCTTTGCCCCCTGCCCTGACCCTCAGGGTGTCCCCAAGGTCCCGAGCCGTGACCTCTGACCCCTGCCCCCGCAGTGGCCCTGCTGTCCCTGCCGGGCCCCGAGAGCGTGCACAACCGGGTGGCCCGCGCCCTGGCCAACCTGGCGCTGGAGCCTGACGGCGCCCGCGACATCCTCGACGCCGGTGAGTGGGGGGCCTGGGGGGGGCGGGGGGGGCTGGGGGTCCCCAAGGGCCATGGGGTGTCCTAGGGGGTCCCCAAGGTCCGCAGGGGGGGTCCTGGGGGTCTGTGGGGGACACAAGATCTTGGGGGGGTGGGGTGGGGGGGTCCCTAAGGTCTGGGAGGGTCTTTAGGGGATCCCCAGAGGGGGTCCCGGGGGTCTTTGGGGGACCCAAGGTCTAGGGGGGGGGGGTTGGGGGGTCCCAAGGGTCTGGGGGAGGGTCTTAGGGGGTCCCCAGTGGGGGTCCTGGAGGGTTTGGGCGGTCCCCAAGGTTCGGGGGGGTGTCCTAGGAGGTCCCCAAGGTTCATAGAGGAGGTTCTGGGGGTCTTGGGGGAACCCAGGGTCTCTGGGGGAGGGGTGGGGGGTCCCCAGAGTCTGGGAGGGTCTTTAGGGGGTCCCCAGAGGGTGTCCTGGGGGTCTTTGGGGCACCCAAGGTCTAGGGGGGGGGTTGGAGGGTCCCCAGGGTCTGAGGGGGGATGTCTTTAGGAGGTCCCCAAGGTCCCCAGAGGGGGTCCTGGGGGTCTTTGGGGGACCCAAGGTCTAGGGGGGGGGTTGGGAAGTCCCCAAGGTCTGGGGGAGGGTCTTGGGGGGTCCCCAGAGGGGGTCCTGAGGGGTTTGGGGAGTCCCCAAGGTCCAGGGGGGGGTCCTAGGGGGTCCCTAAGGTTCATAGAGGATGTCCTGGGGGTCCTAGGGGGTCCCCAAGGTCTCGGGGGGGGGGGGGTTGGGGGGTCCCCACAGTCTGAAGGGGAGGTGTCTTTAGGGGGTCCCCAAAGTCCATGGGAGGGTCCTAGGGGGTCCCCAAGGTTCATAGAGGAGGTCCTGGGGGTTTTGGGGGGACCCGAGGCCTATAGGGGGGTCTTTAGGGGGTCCCCAAGGTTCACGGGGGGGGCCATGGGGGTCCGTGGGGGACCAAAGGTCTGTTGGGGGGGGGGGCTGGGGGGTCCCCAAGGTCCACAGAGGGGCCTGGAGGTCTGTGGGGGACCCAAGATCTGGGGGGGGGTGGGGTTGGGGGGGTTGGGGCATCCCTAGGGTCTCGGGGGGGTGTGTGTGTCTTTAGGGGGTCCCCAAAGTCCATGGGAGGGTCCTAGGGGGTCCCCAAGGTTCATAGAGGAGGTCCTGGGGGTTCTGGGGGGACCCGAGGCCTATAGGGGGGTCTTTAGGGGGTCCGTGGGGGACCAAAGGTCTGTTGGGGGGGGCTGGGGGGTCCCCAAGGTCCACAGGGGGGCCTGGGGGTCTGTGGGGGACCCAAGATCTGGGGGATGGGGGGGTGGGGTGGGGGTGGGGGGGCATCCCTAGGCTCTCGGGGGGGGGGGGGGGGTGTCTTTAGGGACCCTCCTCCTCCTGCAGGTGCCGGTCCCCTCCTGGTGTCCCTCGCCGCCTCCTGCCGTACCCCCGAGTGCCTCCACAGCGCCGCTCGCGCCCTGCGGATTTTGGGGTCCTCCCCAGCCCCCCGGCGGCTGTTGACCCGCGCCGGCGCCTTGCGGGCTTTGGCCTCCCGCTTGGCCGCGCTCCCTCCTTCCCACCCCGCCGCTCCCGCCCTGGTTCGCGCTCTCCGGGGTTTAACGGTCAATCCCGGTTCTTCTACCGACGAGGTGAGCCCGGCGTTCCCGGCGTTGACCGCCTTGGCCCGGGACGCCCACCGGGAGCATCGTCAACCGGCTTTGGGGGTCATCGCCAACGCTTGCGCCCGCGCCCCGCTCCGGCCCGCCTTGGGGGCGGCGGGGGCGGTGGAAGCGGTGACGGAAGAAGTGAAGAGAGCGTTGGCGTCGCCCAGCGTGAGCGGGGCGAGGGGGGCGGTGGGGGCGTTGTGTCTGCTGTGCCGGGAAGCGGTGAACCGGGCGCGGGGTGCGAGGGGCGGGGGGGTTGGGGGTGCTGCTGCGCCTGCTGGGCGACCCCCGCGCCCCGCCGCTGGCGCTGCCGCATCCTCTTGGCGTTGGCGGCGTTCGCCTACGATCAAGAAGCGTTGGCGGCGTTGGAAGCGCGGGGGCTCGTCCCCTT
>NW_027660327.1:0-50920 GCF_963210335.1 Falco punctatus
GGGGTGTGTTTGGAACGTTTTTTCACCGGCTTAGTCAAAAAGTCAGCGGTTCCCCATCTCAGCCCAGAGAGCAGGTAGAACAACTTTTGTGGTGTCTTTCCGCTGCCTAGCGGAGCAATGTAAAAACTACCAGAGAACTCCTTGCTGGCACCTTCCCCGGTGGAGTTGTGCACGGGGTGTGTTTGGAACGTTTTTTCACCGGCTTAGTCAAAAAGTCAGTGCTTCCCCATCTCAGCCCAGAGAGCCGGTAGAACAACTTTTGTGGTGTCTTTCCGCTGCCTAGCGGAGCAATGTAAAAACTACCATAGAACTCCTTGCTGGCACCTTCCCCGGTGGAGTTGTGCACGGGGTGTGTTTGGAACGTTTTTTCACCGGCTTAGTCAAAAAGTCAGCGGTTCCCCATCTCAGCCCAGAGAGCAGGTAGAACAACTTTTGTGGTGTCTTTCCGCTGCCTAGCGGAGCAATGTAAAAACTACCAGAGAACTCCTTGCTGGCACCTTCCCCGGTGGAGTTGTGCACGGGGTGTGTTTGGAACGTTTTTTTCACCGGCTTAGTCAAAAAGTCAGCGGTTCCCCATCTCAGCCCAGAGAGCCGGTAGAACAACTTTTGTGGTGTCTTTCAGCTGCCTAGCGGAGCAATGTAAAAACTACCAGAGAACTCCTTGCTGGCACCTTCCCCGGTGGAGTTGTGCACGGGGTGTGTTTGGAACGATTTTTCACCGGCTTAGTCAAAAAGTCAGCGGTTCCCCATCTCAGCCCAGAGAGCCGGTAGAACAACTTTTGTGGTGTCTTTCAGCTGCCTAGCGGAGCAATGTAAAAACTATCAGAGAACTCCTTGCTGGCACCTTCCCCGGTGGAGTTGTGCACGGGGTGTGTTTGGAACGTTTTTTCACCGGCTTAGTCAAAAAGTCAGCGGTTCCCATCTCAGCCCAGAGAGCCGGTAGAACAACTTTTGTGGTGTCTTTCCGCTGCCTAGCGGAGCAATGTAAAAACTACCAGAGAACTCCTTGCTGGCACCTTCCCCGGTGGAGTTGTGCACGGGGTGTGTTTGGAACGTTTTTTCACCGGCTTAGTCAAAAAGTCAGCGGTTCCCCATCTCAGCCCAGAGAGCCGGTAGAACAACTTTTGTGGTGTCTTTCAGCTGCCTAGCGGAGCAATGTAAAAACTACCAGAGAACTCCTTGCTGGCACCTTCCCCGGTGGAGTTGTGCACGGGGTGTGTTTGGAACGTTTTTTCACCGGCTTAGTCAAAAAAGTCAGCGGTTCCCCATCTCAGCCCAGAGAGCCGGTAGAACAACTTTTGTGGTGTCTTTCCGCTGCCTAGCGGAGCAATGTAAAAACTACCAGAGAACTCCTTGCTGGCACCTTCCCCGGTGGAGTTGTGCACGGGGTGTGTTTGGAACGTTTTTTTCACCGGCTTAGTCAAAAAGTCAGCGGTTCCCCATCTCAGCCCAGAGAGCAGGTAGAACAACTTTTGTGGTGTCTTTCAGCTGCCTAGCGGAGCAATGTAAAAACTACCAGAGAACTCCTTGCTGGCACCTTCCCCGGTGGAGTTGTGCACGGGGTGTGTTTGGAACGTTTTTTTCACCGGCTTAGTCAAAAAGTCAGCGGTTCCCCATCTCAGCCCAGAGAGCCGGTAGAACAACTTTTGTGGTGTCTTTCAGCTGTCTAGCGGAGCAATGTAAAAACTACCAGAGAACTCCTTGCTGGCACCTTCCCCGGTGGAGTTGTGCACGGGGTGTGTTTGGAACGTTTTTTTCACCGGCTTAGTCAAAAAGTCAGCGGTTCCCCATCTCAGCCCAGAGAGCCGGTAGAACAACTTTTGTGGTGTCTTTCAGCTGCCTAGCGGAGCAATGTAAAAACTACCAGAGAACTCCTTGCTGGCACCTTCCCCGGTGGAGTTGTGCACGGGGTGTGTTTGGAACGTTTTTTCACCGGCTTAGTCAAAAAGTCAGCGGTTCCCCATCTCAGCCCAGAGAGCCGGTAGAACAACTTTTGTGGTGTCTTTCAGCAGCCTAGCGGAGCAATGTAAAAACTACCAGAGAACTCCTTGCTGGCACCTTCCCCGGTGGAGTTGTGCACGGGGTGTGTTTGGAACGTTTTTTCACCGGCTTAGTCAAAAAGTCAGTGCTTCCCCATCTCAGCCCAGAGAGCCGGTAGAACAACTTTTGTGGTGTCTTTCCGCTGCCTAGCGGAGCAATGTAAAAACTACCATAGAACTCCTTGCTGGCACCTTCCCCGGTGGAGTTGTGCACGGGGTGTGTTTGGAACGTTTTTTCACCGGCTTAGTCAAAAAGTCAGCGGTTCCCCATCTCAGCCCAGAGAGCAGGTAGAACAACTTTTGTGGTGTCTTTCCGCTGCCTAGCGGAGCAATGTAAAAACTATCAGAGAACTCCTTGCTGGCACCTTCCCCGGTGGAGTTGTGCACGGGGTGTGTTTGGAACGTTTTTTCACCGGCTTAGTCAAAAAGTCAGTGCTTCCCCATCTCAGCCCAGAGAGCCGGTAGAACAACTTTTGTGGTGTCTTTCCGCTGCCTAGCGGAGCAATGTAAAAACTACCATAGAACTCCTTGCTGGCACCTTCCCCGGTGGAGTTGTGCACGGGGTGTGTTTGGAACGTTTTTTCACCGGCTTAGTCAAAAAGTCAGCGGTTTCCCCATCTCAGCCCAGAGAGCAGGTAAGAACAACTTTTGTGGTGTCTTTCCGCTGCCTAGCGGAGCAATGTAAAAACTACCAGAGAACTCCTTGCTGGCACCTTCCCCGGTGGAGTTGTGCACGGGGTGTGTTTGGAACGTTTTTTTCACCGGCTTAGTCAAAAAGTCAGCGGTTCCCCATCTCAGCCCAGAGAGCCGGTAGAACAACTTTTGTGGTGTCTTTCAGCTGCCTAGCGGAGCAATGTAAAAACTACCAGAGAACTCCCTTGCTGGCACCTTCCCCGGTGGAGTTGTGCACGGGGTGTGTTTGGAACGATTTTTCACCGGCTTAGTCAAAAAGTCAGCGGTTCCCCATCTCAGCCCAGAGAGCCGGTAGAACAACTTTTGTGGTGTCTTTCAGCTGCCTAGCGGAGCAATGTAAAAACTATCAGAGAACTCCTTGCTGGCACCTTCCCCGGTGGAGTTGTGCACGGGGTGTGTTTGGAACGTTTTTTCACCGGCTTAGTCAAAAAGTCAGCGGTTCCCCATCTCAGCCCACAGAGCCGGTAGAACAACTTTTGTGGTGTCTTTCCGCTGCCTAGCGGAGCAATGTAAAAACTACCAGAGAACTCCGTGCTGGCACCTTCCCCGGTGGAGTTGTGCAGGGGGTGTGTTTGGAACGTTTTTTTCACCGGCTTAGTCAAAAAGTCAGCGGTTCCCCATCTCAGCCCAGAGAGCAGGTAGAACAACTTTTGTGGTGTCTTTCAGCTGCCTAGCGGAGCAATGTAAAAACTACCAGAGAACTCCTTGCTGGCACCTTCCCCGGTGGAGTTGTGCACGGGGTGTGTTTGGAACGTTTTTTTCACCGGCTTAGTCAAAAAGTCAGCGGTTCCCCATCTCAGCCCAGAGAGCCGGTAGAACAACTTTTGTGGTGTCTTTCAGCTGCCTAGCGGAGCAATGTAAAAACTACCAGAGAACTCCTTGCTGGCACCTTCCCCGGTGGAGTTGTGCACGGGGTGTGTTTGGAACGTTTTTTCACCGGCTTAGTCAAAAAGTCAGCGGTTCCCCATCTCAGCCCAGAGAGCCGGTAGAACAACTTTTGTGGTGTCTTTCAGCTGCCTAGCGGAGCAATGTAAAAACTACCAGAGAACTCCTTGCTGGCACCTTCCCCGGTGGAGTTGTGCACGGGGTGTGTTTGGAACGTTTTTTCACCGGCTTAGTCAAAAAGTCAGCGGTTCCCCATCTCAGCCCAGAGAGCCGGTAGAACAACTTTTGTGGTGTCTTTCCGCTGCCTAGCGGAGCAATGTAAAAACTACCAGAGAACTCCTTGCTGGCACCTTCCCCGGTGGAGTTGTGCACGGGGTGTGTTTGGAACGTTTTTTCACCGGCTTAGTCAAAAAGTCAGCGGTTCCCCATCTCAGCCCAGAGAGCAGGTAGAACAACTTTTGTGGTGTCTTTCAGCTGCCTAGCGGAGCAATGTAAAAACTACCAGAGAACTCCTTGCTGGCACCTTCCCCGGTGGAGTTGTGCACGGGGTGTGTTTGGAACGTTTTTTTCACCGGCTTAGTCAAAAAGTCAGCGGTTCCCCATCTCAGCCCAGAGAGCCGGTAGAACAACTTTTGTGGTGTCTTTCAGCTGCCTAGCGGAGCAATGTAAAAACTACCAGAGAACTCCTTGCTGGCACCTTCCCCGGTGGAGTTGTACACGGGGTGTGTTTGGAACGTTTTTTCACCGGCTTAGTCAAAAAGTCAGCGGTTCCCCATCTCAGCCCAGAGAGCCGGTAGAACAACTTTTGTGGTATCTTTCAGCTGCCTAGCGGAGCAATGTAAAAACTACCAGAGAACTCCTTGCTGGCACCTTCCCCGGTGGAGTTGTGCACGCGGTGTGTTTGGAACGTTTTTTCACCGGCTTAGTCAAAAAGTCAGCGGTTCCCCCATCTCAGCCCAGAGAGCAGGTAGAACAACTTTTGTGGTGTCTTTCCGCTGCCTAGCGGAGCAATGTAAAAACTACCAGAGAACTCCTTGCTGGCACCTTCCCCGGTGGAGTTGTGCACGGGGTGTGTTTGGAACGTTTTTTCACCGGCTTAGTCAAAAAGTCAGCGGTTCCCCCATCTCAGCCCAGAGAGCAGGTAGAACAACTTTTGTGGTGTCTTTCCGCTGCCTAGCGGAGCAATGTAAAAACTACCAGAGAACTCCTTGCTGGCACCTTCCCCGGTGGAGTTGTGCACGGGGTGTGTTTGGAACGTTTTTTCACCGGCTTAGTCAAAAAGTCAGCGGTTCCCCATCTCAGCCCAGAGAGCCGGTAGAACAACTTTTGTGGTGTCTTTCAGCTGCCTAGCGGAGCAATGTAAAAAACTACCAGAGAACTCCTTGCTGGCACCTTCCCCGGTGGAGTTGTGCACGGGGTGTGTTTGGAACGTTTTTTTCACCGGCTTAGTCAAAAAGTCAGCGGTTCCCCATCTCAGCCCAGAGAGCCGGTAGAACAACTTTTGTGGTGTCTTTCAGCTGCCTAGCGGAGCAATGTAAAAACTACCAGAGAACTCCTTGCTGGCACCTTCCCCGGTGGAGTTGTGCACGGGGTGTGTTTGGAACGTTTTTTCCACCGGCTTAGTCAAAAAGTCAGCGGTTCCCCATCTCAGCCCAGAGAGCCGGTAGAACAACTTTTGTGGTGTCTTTCAGCTGCCTAGCGGAGCAATGTAAAAACTACCAGAGAACTCCTTGCTGGCACCTTCCCGGTGGAGTTGTGCACGGGGTGTGTTTGGAACGTTTTTTTCACCGGCTTAGTCAAAAAGTCAGCGGTTCCCCATCTCAGCCCAGAGAGCCGGTAGAACAACTTTTGTGGTGTCTTTCAGCTGCCTAGCGGAGCAATGTAAAAACTACCAGAGAACTCCTTGCTGGCACCTTCCCCGGTGGAGTTGTGCACGGGGTGTGTTTGGAACGATTTTTCACCGGCTTAGTCAAAAAGTCAGCGGTTCCCCATCTCAGCCCAGAGAGCCGGTAGAACAACTTTTGTGGTATCTTTCAGCTGCCTAGCGGAGCAATGTAAAAACTACCAGAGAACTCCTTGCTGGCACCTTCCCCGGTGGAGTTGTGCACGCGGTGTGTTTGGAACGTTTTTTCACCGGCTTAGTCAAAAAGTCAGCGGTTCCCCATCTCAGCCCACAGAGCAGGTAGAACAACTTTTGTGGTGTCTTTCCGCTGCCTAGCGGAGCAATGTAAAAACTACCAGAGAACTCCTTGCTGGCACCTTCCCCGGTGGAGTTGTGCACGGGGTGTGTTTGGAACGTTTTTTTCACCGGCTTAGTCAAAAAGTCAGCGGTTCCCCATCTCAGCCCAGAGAGCAGGTAGAACAACTTTCGGGGTGTCTTTCCGCTGCCTAGCGGAGCAATGTAAAAACTACCAGAGAACTCCTTGCTGGCACCTTCCCCGGTGGAGTTGTGCACGGGGTGTGTTTGGAACGTTTTTTCACCGGCTTAGTCAAAAAGTCAGCGGTTCCCCATCTAAGCCCAGAGAGCCGGTAGAACAACTTTTGTGGTGTCTTTCAGCTGCCTAGCGGAGCAATGTAAAAACTACCAGAGAACTCCTTGCTGGCACCTTCCCCGGTGGAGTTGTGCACGGGGTGTGTTTGGAACGTTTTTTCCACCGGCTTAGTCAAAAAGTCAGCGGTTCCCCATCTCAGCCCAGAGAGCCGGTAGAACAACTTTTGTGGTGTCTTTCAGCTGCCTAGCGGAGCAATGTAAAAACTACCAGAGAACTCCTTGCTGGCACCTTCCCCGGTGGAGTTGTGCACGGGGTGTGTTTGGAACGTTTTTTTCACCGGCTTAGTCAAAAAGTCAGCGGTTCCCCATCTCAGCCCAGAGAGCCGGTAGAACAACTTTTGTGGTGTCTTTCAGCTGCCTAGCGGAGCAATGTAAAAACTACCAGAGAACTCCTTGCTGGCACCTTCCCCGGTGGAGTTGTGCACGGGGTGTGTTTGGAACGTTTTTTTCACCGGCTTAGTCAAAAAGTCAGCGGTTCCCCATCTCAGCCCAGAGAGCCGGTAGAACAACTTTTGTGGTGTCTTTCAGCTGCCTAGCGGAGCAATGTAAAAACTACCATAGAACTCCTTGCTGGCACCTTCCCCGGTGGAGTTGTGCACGGGGTGTGTTTGGAACGATTTTTCACCGGCTTAGTCAAAAAGTCAGCGGTTCCCCATCTCAGCCCAGAGAGCCGGTAGAACAACTTTTGTGGTGTCTTTCAGCTGCCTAGTGGAGCAATGTAAAAACTATCAGAGAACTCCTTGCTGGCACCTTCCCCGGTGGAGTTGTGCACGGGGTGTGTTTGGAACGTTTTTTCACCGGCTTAGTCAAAAAGTCAGCGGTTCCCCATCTCAGCCCAGAGAGCAGGTAGAACAACTTTTGTGGTGTCTTTCAGCTGCCTAGCGGAGCAATGTAAAAACTACCAGAGAACTCCTTGCTGGCACCTTCCCCGGTGGAGTTGTGCACGGGGTGTGTTTGGAACGTTTTTTCACCGGCTTAGTCAAAAAGTCAGCGGTTCCCCATCTCAGCCCAGAGAGCCGGTAGAACAACTTTTGTGGTGTCTTTCCGCTGCCTAGCGGAGCAATGTAAAAACTACCAGAGAACTCCTTGCTGGCACCTTCCCCGGTGGAGTTGTGCACGGGGTGTGTTTGGAACGTTTTTTCACCGGCTTAGTCAAAAAGTCAGCGGTTCCCCATCTCAGCCCAGAGAGCCGGTAGAACAACTTTTGTGGTGTCTTTCAGCTGCCTAGCGGAGCAATGTAAAAACTACCAGAGAACTCCTTGCTGGCACCTTCCCCGGTGGAGTTGTGCACGGGGTGTGTTTGGAACGTTTTTTCACCGGCTTAGTCAAAAAGTCAGCGGTTCCCCATCTCAGCCCAGAGAGCCGGTAGAACAACTTTTGTGGTGTCTTTCAGCTGCCTAGCGGAGCAATGTAAAAACTACCAGAGAACTCCTTGCTGGCACCTTCCCCGGTGGAGTTGTGCACGGGGTGTGTTTGGAACGTTTTTTCACCGGCTTAGTCAAAAAGTCAGCGGTTCCCCATCTCAGCCCAGAGAGCCGGTAGAACAACTTTTGTGGTGTCTTTCCGCTGCCTAGCGGAGCAATGTAAAAACTACCAGAGAACTCCTTGCTGGCACCTTCCCCGGTGGAGTTGTGCACGGGGTGTGTTTGGAACGTTTTTTCACCGGCTTAGTCAAAAAGTCAGCGGTTCCCCATCTCAGCCCAGAGAGCAGGTAGAACAACTTTTGTGGTGTCTTTCAGCTGCCTAGCGGAGCAATGTAAAAACTACCAGAGAACTCCTTGCTGGCACCTTCCCCGGTGGAGTTGTGCACGGGGTGTGTTTGGAACGTTTTTTTCACCGGCTTAGTCAAAAAGTCAGCGGTTCCCCATCTCAGCCCAGAGAGCCGGTAGAACAACTTTTGTGGTGTCTTTCAGCTGCCTAGCGGAGCAATGTAAAAACTACCAGAGAACTCCTTGCTGGCACCTTCCCCGGTGGAGTTGTGCACGGGGTGTGTTTGGAACGATTTTTCACCGGCTTAGTCAAAAAGTCAGCGGTTCCCCATCTCAGCCCAGAGAGCCGGTAGAACAACTTTTGTGGTATCTTTCAGCTGCCTAGCGGAGCAATGTAAAAACTACCAGAGAACTCCTTGCTGGCACCTTCCCCGGTGGAGTTGTGCACGCGGTGTGTTTGGAACGTTTTTTCACCGGCTTAGTCAAAAAGTCAGCGGTTCCCCATCTCAGCCCACAGAGCAGGTAGAACAACTTTTGTGGTGTCTTTCCGCTGCCTAGCGGAGCAATGTAAAAACTACCAGAGAACTCCTTGCTGGCACCTTCCCCGGTGGAGTTGTGCACGGGGTGTGTTTGGAACGTTTTTTCACCGGCTTAGTCAAAAAGTCAGCAGTTCCCCATCTCAGCCCAGAGAGCAGGTAGAACAACTTTTGTGGTGTCTTTCCGCTGCCTAGCGGAGCAATGTAAAAACTACCAGAGAACTCCTTGCTGGCACCTTCCCCGGTGGATTTGTGCACGGGGTGTGTTTGGAACGTTTTTTCACCGGCTTAGTCAAAAAGTCAGCGGTTCCCCATCTCAGCCCAGAGAGCCGGTAGAACAACTTTTGTGGTGTCTTTCAGCTGCCTAGCGGAGCAATGTAAAAACTACCAGAGAACTCCTTGCTGGCACCTTCCCCGGTGGAGTTGTGCACGGGGTGTGTTTGGAACGTTTTTTTCACCGGCTTAGTCAAAAAGTCAGCGGTTCCCCATCTCAGCCCAGAGAGCCGGTAGAACAACTTTTGTGGTGTCTTTCAGCTGCCTAGCGGAGCAATGTAAAAACTACCAGAGAACTCCTTGCTGGCACCTTCCCCGGTGGAGTTGTGCACGGGGTGTGTTTGGAACGTTTTTTCCACCGGCTTAGTCAAAAAGTCAGCGGTTCCCCATCTCAGCCCAGAGAGCCGGTAGAACAACTTTTGTGGTGTCTTTCAGCTGCCTAGCGGAGCAATGTAAAAACTACCAGAGAACTCCTTGCTGGCACCTTCCCCGGTGGAGTTGTGCACGGGGTGTGTTTGGAACGTTTTTTTCACCGGCTTAGTCAAAAAGTCAGCGGTTCCCCATCTCAGCCCAGAGAGCCGGTAGAACAACTTTTGTGGTGTCTTTCAGCTGCCTAGCGGAGCAATGTAAAAACTACCATAGAACTCCTTGCTGGCACCTTCCCCGGTGGAGTTGTGCACGGGGTGTGTTTGGAACGATTTTTCACCGGCTTAGTCAAAAAGTCAGCGGTTCCCCATCTCAGCCCAGAGAGCCGGTAGAACAACTTTTGTGGTATCTTTCAGCTGCCTAGCGGAGCAATGTAAAAACTATCAGAGAACTCCTTGCTGGCACCTTCCCCGGTGGAATTGTGCACGCGGTGTGTTTGGAACGTTTTTTCACCGGCTTAGTCAAAAAGTCAGCATTCCCCATCTCAGCCCAGAGAGCAGGTAGAACAACTTTTGTGGTGTCTTTCCGCTGCCTAGCGGAGCAATGTAAAAACTACCAGAGAACTCCTTGCTGGCACCTTCCCCGGTGGAGTTGTGCACGGGGTGTGTTTGGAACGTTTTTTTCACCGGCTTAGTCAAAAAGTCAGCGGTTCCCCATCTCAGCCCAGAGAGCAGGTAGAACAACTTTCGGGGTGTCTTTCCGCTGCCTAGCGGAGCAATGTAAAAACTACCAGAGAACTCCTTGCTGGCACCTTCCCCGGTGGAGTTGTGCACGGGGTGTGTTTGGAACGTTTTTTCACCGGCTTAGTCAAAAAGTCAGCGGTTCCCCATCTCAGCCCAGAGAGCCGGTAGAACAACTTTTGTGGTGTCTTTCAGCTGCCTAGCGGAGCAATGTAAAAACTACCAGAGAACTCCTTGCTGGCACCTTCCCCGGTGGAGTTGTGCACGGGGTGTGTTTGGAACGTTTTTTCCACCGGCTTAGTCAAAAAGTCAGCGGTTCCCCATCTCAGCCCAGAGAGCCGGTAGAACAACTTTTGTGGTGTCTTTCAGCTGCCTAGCGGAGCAATGTAAAAACTACCAGAGAACTCCTTGCTGGCACCTTCCCCGGTGGAGTTGTGCACGGGGTGTGTTTGGAACGTTTTTTTCACCGGCTTACTCAAAAAGTCAGCGGTTCCCCATCTCAGCCCAGAGAGCCGGTAGAACAACTTTTGTGGTGTCTTTCAGCTGCCTAGCGGAGCAATGTAAAAACTACCAGAGAACTCCTTGCTGGCACCTTCCCCGGTGGAGTTGTGCACGGGGTGTGTTTGGAACGTTTTTTCACCGGCTTAGTCAAAAAGTCAGCGGTTCCCCATCTCAGCCCAGAGAGCCGGTAGAACAACTTTTGTGGTGTCTTTCAGCTGCCTAGCGGAGCAATGTAAAAACTACCATAGAACTCCTTGCTGGCACCTTCCCCGGTGGAGTTGTGCACGGGGTGTGTTTGGAACGATTTTTCACCGGCTTAGTCAAAAAGTCAGCGGTTCCCCATCTCAGCCCAGAGAGCAGGTAGAACAACTTTTGTGGTGTCTTTCAGCTGCCTAGCGGAGCAATGTAAAAACTACCAGAGAACTCCTTGCTGGCACCTTCCCCGGTGGAGTTGTGCACGGGGTGTGTTTGGAACGTTTTTTTCACCGGCTTAGTCAAAAAGTCAGCGGTTCCCCATCTCAGCCCAGAGAGCCGGTAGAACAACTTTTGTGGTGTCTTTCAGCTGCCTAGCGGAGCAATGTAAAAACTACCATAGAACTCCTTGCTGGCACCTTCCCCGCTGGAGTTGTGCACGGGGTGTGTTTGGAACGTTTTTTCACCGGCTTAGTCAAAAAGTCAGCGGTTCCCCATCTCAGCCCAGAGAGCCGGTAGAACAACTTTTGTGGTGTCTTTCAGCTGCCTAGCGGAGCAATGTAAAAACTACCAGAGAACTCCTTGCTGGCACCTTCCCCGGTGGAGTTGTGCACGGGGTGTGTTTGGAACGTTTTTTCACCGGCTTAGTCAAAAAGTCAGCGGTTCCCCATCTCAGCCCAGAGAGCCGGTAGAACAACTTTTGTGGTGTCTTTCAGCTGCCTAGCGGAGCAATGTAAAAACTACCAGAGAACTCCTTGCTGGCACCTTCCCCGGTGGAGTTGTGCACGGGGTGTGTTTGGAACGTTTTTTCACCGGCTTAGTCAAAAAGTCAGCGGTTCCCCATCTCAGCCCAGAGAGCAGGTAGAACAACTTTTGTGGTGTCTTTCAGCTGCCTAGCGGAGCAATGTAAAAACTACCAGAGAACTCCTTGCTGACACCTTCCCCGGTGGAGTTGTGCACGGGGTGTGTTTGGAACGTTTTTTCACCGGCTTAGTCAAAAAGTCAGCGGTTCCCCATCTCAGCCCAGAGAGCAGGTAGAACAACTTTTGTGGTGTCTTTCCGCTGCCTAGCGGAGCAATGTAAAAACTACCAGAGAACTCCTTGCTGGCACCTTCCCCGGTGGAGTTGTGCACGGGGTGTGTTTGGAACGTTTTTTTCACCGGCTTAGTCAAAAAGTCAGCGGTTCCCCATCTCAGCCCAGAGAGCCGGTAGAACAACTTTTGTGGTGTCTTTCAGCTGCCTAGCGGAGCAATGTAAAAACTACCATAGAACTCCTTGCTGGCACCTTCCCCGGTGGAGTTGTGCACGGGGTGTGTTTGGAACGATTTTTCACCGGCTTAGTCAAAAAGTCAGCGGTTCCCCATCTCAGCCCAGAGAGCCGGTAGAACAACTTTTGTGGTGTCTTTCAGCTGCCTAGCGGAGCAATGTAAAAACTACCAGAGAACTCCTTGCTGGCACCTTCCCCGGTGGAGTTGTGCACGGGGTGTGTTTGGAACGATTTTTCACCGGCTTAGTCAAAAAGTCAGCGGTTCCCCATCTCAGCCCAGAGAGCAGGTAGAACAACTTTTGTGGTGTCTTTCCGCTGCCTAGCGGAGCAATGTAAAAACTACCAGAGAACTCCTTGCTGGCACCTTCCCCGGTGGAGTTGTGCACGGGGTGTGTTTGGAACGTTTTTTTCACCGGCTTAGTCAAAAAGTCAGCGGTTCCCCATCTCAGCCCAGAGAGCAGGTAGAACAACTTTCGGGGTGTCTTTCCGCTGCCTAGCGGAGCAATGTAAAAACTACCAGAGAACTCCTTGCTGGCACCTTCCCCGGTGGAGTTGTGCACGGGGTGTGTTTGGAACGTTTTTTCACCGGCTTAGTCAAAAAGTCAGCGGTTCCCCATCTCAGCCCAGAGAGCAGGTAGAACAACTTTTGTGGTGTCTTTCCGCTGCCTAGCGGAGCAATGTAAAAACTACCAGAGAACTCCTTGCTGGCACCTTCCCCGGTGGAGTTGTGCACGGGGTGTGTTTGGAACGTTTTTTTCACCGGCTTAGTCAAAAAGTCAGCGGTTCCCCATCTCAGCCCAGAGAGCAGGTAGAACAACTTTTGTGGTGTCTTTCCGCTGCCTAGCGGAGCAATGTAAAAACTACCAGAGAACTCCTTGCTGGCACCTTCCCCGGTGGAGTTGTGCACGGGGTGTGTTTGGAACGTTTTTTCACCGGCTTAGTCAAAAAGTCAGCGGTTCCCCATCTCAGCCCAGAGAGCAGGTAGAACAACTTTTGTGGTGTCTTTCAGCTGCCTAGCGGAGCAATGTAAAAACTACCAGAGAACTCCTTGCTGGCACCTTCCCCGGTGGAGTTGTGCACGGGGTGTGTTTGGATGTTTTTTTCACCGGCTTAGTCAAAAAGTCAGCGGTTCCCCATCTCAGCCCAGAGAGCCGGTAGAACAACTTTTGTGGTGTCTTTCAGCTGCCTAGCGGAGCAATGTAAAAACTACCAGAGAACTCCTTGCTGGCACCTTCCCCGGTGGAGTTGTGCACGGGGTGTGTTTGGAACGATTTTTCACCGGCTTAGTCAAAAAGTCAGCGGTTCCCCATCTCAGCCCAGAGAGCAGGTAGAACAACTTTTGTGGTGTCTTTCAGCTGCCTAGCGGAGCAATGTAAAAACTACCAGAGAACTCCTTGCTGGCACCTTCCCCGGTGGAGTTGTGCACGGGGTGTGTTTGGAACGATTTTTCACCGGCTTAGTCAAAAAGTCAGCGGTTCCCCATCTCAGCCCAGAGAGCCGGTAGAACAACTTTTGTGGTGTCTTTCAGCTGCCTAGCGGAGCAATGTAAAAACTACCATAGAACTCCTTGCTGGCACCTTCCCCGGTGGAGTTGTGCACGGGGTGTGTTTGGAACGATTTTTCACCGGCTTAGTCAAAAAGTCAGCGGTTCCCCATCTCAGCCCAGAGAGCCGGTAGAACAACTTTTGTGGTGTCTTTCAGCTGCCTAGCGGAGCAATGTAAAAACTACCAGAGAACTCCTTGCTGGCACCTTCCCCGGTGGAGTTGTGCACGGGGTGTGTTTGGAACGTTTTTTTCACCGGCTTAGTCAAAAAGTCAGCGGTTCCCCATCTCAGCCCAGAGAGCAGGTAGAACAACTTTTGTGGTGTCTTTCCGCTGCCTAGCGGAGCAATGTAAAAACTACCAGAGAACTCCTTGCTGGCACCTTCCCCGGTGGAGTTGTGCACGGGGTGTGTTTGGAACGTTTTTTCACCGGCTTAGTCAAAAAGTCAGCGGTTCCCCATCTCAGCCCAGAGAGCAGGTAGAACAACTTTTGTGGTGTCTTTCCGCTGCCTAGCGGAGCAATGTAAAAACTACCAGGGAACTCCTTGCTGGCACCTTCCCCGGTGGAGTTGTGCACGGGGTGTGTTTGGAACGTTTTTTTCACCGGCTTAGTCAAAAAGTCAGCGGTTCCCCATCTCAGCCCAGAGAGCAGGTAGAACAACTTTTGTGGTGTCTTTCCGCTGCCTAGCGGAGCAATGTAAAAACTACCAGAGAACTCCTTGCTGGCACCTTCCCCGGTGGAGTTGTGCACGGGGTGTGTTTGGAACGTTTTTTTCACCGGCTTAGTCAAAAAGTCAGCGGTTCCCCATCTCAGCCCAGAGAGCAGGTAGAACAACTTTTGTGGTGTCTTTCCGCTGCCTAGCGGAGCAATGTAAAAACTACCAGAGAACTCCTTGCTGGCACCTTCCCCGGTGGATTTGTGCACGGGGTGTGTTTGGAACGTTTTTTCACCGGCTTAGTCAAAAAGTCAGCGGTTCCCCATCTCAGCCCAGAGAGCAGGTAGAACAACTTTTGTGGTGTCTTTCCGCTGCCTAGCGGAGCAATGTAAAAACTACCAGAGAACTCCTTGCTGGCACCTTCCCCGGTGGAGTTGTGCACGGGGTGTGTTTGGAACGTTTTTTTCACCGGCTTAGTCAAAAAGTCAGCGGTTCCCCATCTCAGCCCAGAGAGCAGGTAGAACAACTTTCGGGGTGTCTTTCCGCTGCCTAGCGGAGCAATGTAAAAACTACCAGAGAACTCCTTGCTGGCACCTTCCCCGGTGGAGTTGTGCACGGGGTGTGTTTGGAACGTTTTTTCACCGGCTTAGTCAAAAAGTCAGCGGTTCCCCATCTCAGCCCAGAGAGCAGGTAGAACAACTTTTGTGGTGTCTTTCAGCTGCCTAGTGGAGCAATGTAAAAACTACCAGAGAACTCCTTGCTGGCACCTTCCCCGGTGGAGTTGTGCAAGGGGTGTGTTTGGAACGTTTTTTTCACCGGCTTAGTCAAAAAGTCAGCGGTTCCCCATCTCAGCCCAGAGAGCAGGTAGAACAACTTTTGTGGTGTCTTTCCGCTGCCTAGCGGAGCAATGTAAAAACTACCAGAGAACTCCTTGCTGGCACCTTCCCCGGTGGAGTTGTGCACGGGGTGTGTTTGGAACGTTTTTTCACCGGCTTAGTCAAAAAGTCAGCGGTTCCCCATCTCAGCCCAGAGAGCAGGTAGAACAACTTTCGGGGTGTCTTTCCACTGCCTAGCGGAGCAATGTAAAAACTACCAGAGAACTCCTTGCTGGCACCTTCCCCGGTGGAGTTGTGCACGGGGTGTGTTTGGAACGTTTTTTCACCGGCTTAGTCAAAAAGTCAGCGGTTCCCCATCTCAGCCCAGAGAGCAGGTAGAACAACTTTTGTGGTGTCTTTCAGCTGCCTAGCGGAGCAATGTAAAAACTACCAGAGAACTCCTTGCTGGCACCTTCCCCGGTGGAGTTGTGCACGGGGTGTGTTTGGAACGTTTTTTTCACCGGCTTAGTCAAAAAGTCAGCGGTTCCCCATCTCAGCCCAGAGAGCAGGTAGAACAACTTTTGTGGTGTCTTTCCGCTGCCTAGCGGAGCAATGTAAAAACTACCAGAGAACTCCTTGCTGGCACCTTCCCCGGTGGAGTTGTGCACGGGGTGTGTTTGGAACGTTTTTTCACCGGCTTAGTCAAAAAGTCAGCGGTTCCCTATCTCAGCCCAGAGAGCCGGTAGAACAACTTTTGTGGTGTCTTTCCGCTGCCTAGCGGAGCAATGTAAAAACTACCAGAGAACTCCTTGCTGGCACCTTCCCCGGTGGAGTTGTGCACGGGGTGTGTTTGGAACGTTTTTTCACCGGCTTAGTCAAAAAGTCAGCGGTTCCCCATCTCAGCCCAGAGAGCAGGTAGAACAACTTTTGTGGTGTCTTTCCGCTGCCTAGCGGAGCAATGTAAAAACTACCAGAGAACTCCGTGCTGGCACCTTCCCCGGTGGAGTTGTGCAGGGGGTGTGTTTGGAACGTTTTTTTCACCGGCTTAGTCAAAAAGTCAGCGGTTCCCCATCTCAGCCCAGAGAGCAGGTAGAACAACTTTTGTGGTGTCTTTCAGCTGCCTAGCGGAGCAATGTAAAAACTACCAGAGAACTCCTTGCTGGCACCTTCCCCGGTGGAGTTGTGCACGGGGTGTGTTTGGAACGTTTTTTCACCGGCTTAGTCAAAAAGTCAGCGGTTCCCTATCTCAGCCCAGAGAGCAGGTAGAACAACTTTTGTGGTGTCTTTCCGCTGCCTAGCGGAGCAATGTAAAAACTACCAGAGAACTCCTTGCTGGCACCTTCCCCGGTGGAGTTGTGCACGGGGTGTGTTTGGAACGTTTTTTTCACCGGCTTAGTCAAAAAGTCAGCGGTTCCCCATCTCAGCCCAGAGAGCCGGTAGAACAACTTTTGTGGTGTCTTTCCGCTGCCTAGCGGAGCAATGTAAAAACTACCAGAGAACTCCGTGCTGGCACCTTCCCCGGTGGAGTTGTGCAGGGGGTGTGTTTGGAACGTTTTTTTCACCGGCTTAGTCAAAAAGTCAGCGGTTCCCCATCTCAGCCCAGAGAGCAGGTAGAACAACTTTTGTGGTGTCTTTCAGCTGCCTAGCGGAGCAATGTAAAAACTACCAGAGAACTCCTTGCTGGCACCTTCCCCGGTGGAGTTGTGCACGGGGTGTGTTTGGAACGTTTTTTCACCGGCTTAGTCAAAAAGTCAGCGGTTCCCCATCTCAGCCCAGAGAGCAGGTAGAACAACTTTTGTGGTGTCTTTCCGCTGCCTAGCGGAGCAATGTAAAAACTACCAGAGAACTCCTTGCTGGCACCTTCCCCGGTGGAGTTGTGCACGGGGTGTGTTTGGAACGTTTTTTCACCGGCTTAGTCAAAAAGTCAGCGGTTCCCCATCTCAGCCCAGAGAGCAGGTAGAACAACTTTTGTGGTGTCTTTCCGCTGCCTAGCGGAGCAATGTAAAAACTACCAGAGAACTCCTTGCTGGCACCTTCCCCGGTGGAGTTGTGCACGGGGTGTGTTTGGAACGTTTTTTTCACCGGCTTAGTCAAAAAGTCAGCGGTTCCCCATCTCAGCCCAGAGAGCAGGTTAGAACAACTTTTGTGGTGTCTTTCCGCTGCCTAGCGGAGCAATGTAAAAACTACCAGAGAACTCCTTGCTGGCACCTTCCCCGGTGGAGTTGTGCACGGGCTGTGTTTGGAACGTTTTTTCACCGGCTTAGTCAAAAAGTCAGCGGTTCCCCATCTCAGCCCAGAGAGCAGGTAGAACAACTTTTGTGGTGTCTTTCAGCTGCCTAGCGGAGCAATGTAAAAACTACCAGAGAACTCCTTGCTGGCACCTTCCCCGGTGGAGTTGTGCACGGGCTGTGTTTGGAACGTTTTTTCACCGGCTTAGTTAAAAAGTCAGCGGTTCCCCATCTCAGCCCACAGAGCCGGTAGAACAACTTTTGGGGTGTCTTTCCGATGCCTAGAGGAGCAATGTAAAAACTACCAGAGAACTCCTTGCTGGCACCTTCCCCGGTGGAGTTGTGCACGGGGTGTGTTTGGAACGTTTTTTCACCGGCTTAGTCAAAAAGTCAGCGGTTCCCTATCTCAGCCCAGAGAGCCGGTAGAACAACTTTTGTGGTGTCTTTCAGCTGCCTAGCGGAGCAATGTAAAAACTACCAGAGAACTCCTTGCTGGCACCTTCCCCGGTGGAGTTGTGCACGGGGTGTGTTTGGAACGTTTTTTTCACCGGCTTAGTCAAAAAGTCAGCGGTTCCCTATCTCAGCCCAGAGAGCAGGTAGAACAACTTTTGTGGTGTCTTTCAGCTGCCTAGCGGAGCAATGTAAAAACTACCAGAGAACTCCTTGCTGGCACCTTCCCCGGTGGAGTTGTGCACGGGGTGTGTTTGGAACGTTTTTTTCACCGGCTTAGTCAAAAAGTCAGCGGTTCCCCATCTCAGCCCAGAGAGCCGGTAGAACAACTTTTGTGGTGTCTTTCAGCTGCCTAGCGGAGCAATGTAAAAACTACCAGAGAACTCCTTGCTGGCACCTTCCCCGGTGGAGTTGTGCACGGGGTGTGTTTGGAACGTTTTTTTCACCGGCTTAGTCAAAAAGTCAGCGGTTCCCCATCTCAGCCCAGAGAGCAGGTAGAACAACTTTTGTGGTGTCTTTCCGCTGCCTAGCGGAGCAATGTAAAAACTACCAGAGAACTCCTTGCTGGCACCTTCCCCGGTGGAGTTGTGCACGGGGTGTGTTTGGAACGTTTTTTTCACCGGCTTAGTCAAAAAGTCAGCGGTTCCCCATCTCAGCCCAGAGAGCAGGTAGAACAACTTTTGTGGTGTCTTTCCGCTGCCTAGCGGAGCAATGTAAAAACTACCAGAGAACTCCTTGCTGGCACCTTCCCCGGTGGAGTTGTGCACGGGGTGTGTTTGGAACGTTTTTTCACCGGCTTAGTCAAAAAGTCAGCGGTTCCCCATCTCAGCCCAGAGAGCAGGTAGAACAACTTTTGTGGTGTCTTTCCGCTGCCTAGCGGAGCAATGTAAAAACTACCAGAGAACTCCTTGCTGGCACCTTCCCCGGTGGAGTTGTGCACGGGGTGTGTTTGGAACGTTTTTTTCACCGGCTTAGTCAAAAAGTCAGCGGTTCCCCATCTCAGCCCAGAGAGCAGGTAGAACAACTTTCGGGGTGTCTTTCCGCTGCCTAGCGGAGCAATGTAAAAACTACCAGAGAACTCCTTGCTGGCACCTTCCCCGGTGGAGTTGTGCACGGGGTGTGTTTGGAACGTTTTTTTCACCGGCTTAGTCAAAAAGTCAGCGGTTCCCCATCTCAGCCCAGAGAGCCGGTAGAACAACTTTTGTGGTGTCTTTCAGCTGCCTAGCGGAGCAATGTAAAAACTACCAGAGAACTCCTTGCTGGCACCTTCCCCGGTGGAGTTGTGCACGGGGTGTGTTTGGAACGTTTTTTTCACCGGCTTAGTCAAAAAGTCAGCGGTTCCCCATCTCAGCCCAGAGAGCAGGTAGAACAACTTTTGTGGTGTCTTTCCACTGCCTAGCGGAGCAATGTAAAAACTACCAGAGAACTCCTTGCTGGCACCTTCCCCGGTGGAGTTGTGCACGGGGTGTGTTTGGAACGTTTTTTCACCGGCTTAGTCAAAAAGTCAGCGGTTCCCCATCTCAGCCCAGAGAGCAGGTAGAACAACTTTTGTGGTGTCTTTCCGCTGCCTAGCGGAGCAATGTAAAAACTACCAGAGAACTCCTTGCTGGCACCTTCCCCGGTGGAGTTGTGCACGGGGTGTGTTTGGAACGTTTTTTCACCGGCTTAGTCAAAAAGTCAGCGGTTCCCCATCTCAGCCCAGAGAGCAGGTAGAACAACTTTTGTGGTGTCTTTCAGCTGCCTAGCGGAGCAATGTAAAAACTACCAGAGAACTCCTTGCTGGCACCTTCCCCGGTGGAGTTGTGCACGGGGTGTGTTTGGAACGTTTTTTCACCGGCTTAGTCAAAAAGTCAGCGGTTCCCCATCTCAGCCCAGAGAGCAGGTAGAACAACTTTTGTGGTGTCTTTCCGCTGCCTAGCGGAGCAATGTAAAAACTACCAGAGAACTCCTTGCTGGCACCTTCCCCGGTGGAGTTGTGCACGGGGTGTGTTTGGAACGTTTTTTCACCGGCTTAGTCAAAAAGTCAGCGGTTCCCCATCTCAGCCCAGAGAGCAGGTAGAACAACTTTTGTGGTGTCTTTCCGCTGCCTAGCGGAGCAATGTAAAAACTACCAGAGAACTCCTTGCTGGCACCTTCCCCGGTGGAGTTGTGCACGGGGTGTGTTTGGAACGTTTTTTTCACCGGCTTAGTCAAAAAGTCAGCGGTTCCCCATCTCAGCCCAGAGAGCAGGTAGAACAACTTTTGTGGTGTCTTTCCGCTGCCTAGCGGAGCAATGTAAAAACTACCAGAGAACTCCTTGCTGGCACCTTCCCCGGTGGAGTTGTGCACGGGGTGTGTTTGGAACGTTTTTTTCACCGGCTTAGTCAAAAAGTCAGCGGTTCCCCATCTCAGCCCAGAGAGCAGGTAGAACAACTTTTGTGGTGTCTTTCCGCTGCCTAGCGGAGCAATGTAAAAACTACCAGAGAACTCCTTGCTGGCACCTTCCCCGGTGGAGTTGTGCACGGGGTGTGTTTGGAACGTTTTTTCACCGGCTTAGTCAAAAAGTCAGCGGTTCCCCATCTCAGCCCAGAGAGCAGGTAGAACAACTTTTGTGGTGTCTTTCCGCTGCCTAGCGGAGCAATGTAAAAACTACCAGAGAACTCCTTGCTGGCACCTTCCCCGGTGGAGTTGTGCACGGGGTGTGTTTGGAACGTTTTTTTCACCGGCTTAGTCAAAAAGTCAGCGGTTCCCCATCTCAGCCCAGAGAGCAGGTAGAACAACTTTCGGGGTGTCTTTCCGCTGCCTAGCGGAGCAATGTAAAAACTACCAGAGAACTCCTTGCTGGCACCTTCCCCGGTGGAGTTGTGCACGGGGTGTGTTTGGAACGTTTTTTCACCGGCTTAGTCAAAAAGTCAGCGGTTCCCCATCTCAGCCCAGAGAGCAGGTAGAACAACTTTTGTGGTGTCTTTCAGCTGCCTAGCGGAGCAATGTAAAAACTACCAGAGAACTCCTTGCTGGCACCTTCCCCGGTGGAGTTGTGCAAGGGGTGTGTTTGGAACGTTTTTTTCACCGGCTTAGTCAAAAAGTCAGCGGTTCCCCATCTCAGCCCAGAGAGCAGGTAGAACAACTTTTGTGGTGTCTTTCCGCTGCCTAGCGGAGCAATGTAAAAACTACCAGAGAACTCCTTGCTGACACCTTCCCCGGTGGAGTTGTGCACGGGGTGTGTTTGGAACGTTTTTTCACCGGCTTAGTCAAAAAGTCAGCGGTTCCCTATCTCAGCCCAGAGAGCCGGTAGAACAACTTTTGTGGTGTCTTTCCGCTGCCTAGCGGAGCAATGTAAAAACTACCAGAGAACTCCTTGCTGGCACCTTCCCCGGTGGAGTTGTGCACGGGGTGTGTTTGGAACGTTTTTTCACCGGCTTAGTCAAAAAGTCAGCGGTTCCCCATCTCAGCCCAGAGAGCAGGTAGAACAACTTTTGTGGTGTCTTTCCGCTGCCTAGCGGAGCAATGTAAAAACTACCAGAGAACTCCGTGCTGGCACCTTCCCCGGTGGAGTTGTGCAGGGGGTGTGTTTGGAACGTTTTTTTCACCGGCTTAGTCAAAAAGTCAGCGGTTCCCCATCTCAGCCCAGAGAGCAGGTAGAACAACTTTTGTGGTGTCTTTCAGCTGCCTAGCGGAGCAATGTAAAAACTACCAGAGAACTCCTTGCTGGCACCTTCCCCGGTGGAGTTGTGCACGGGGTGTGTTTGGAACGTTTTTTCACCGGCTTAGTCAAAAAGTCAGCGGTTCCCTATCTCAGCCCAGAGAGCAGGTAGAACAACTTTTGTGGTGTCTTTCAGCTGCCTAGCGGAGCAATGTAAAAACTACCAGAGAACTCCTTGCTGGCACCTTCCCCGGTGGAGTTGTTCACGGGGTGTGTTTGGAACGTTTTTTTCACCGGCTTAGTCAAAAAGTCAGCGGTTCCCCATCTCAGCCCAGAGAGCCGGTAGAACAACTTTTGTGGTGTCTTTCCGCTGCCTAGCGGAGCAATGTAAAAACTACCAGAGAACTCCGTGCTGGCACCTTCCCCGGTGGAGTTGTGCAGGGGGTGTGTTTGGAACGTTTTTTTCACCGGCTTAGTCAAAAAGTCAGCGGTTCCCCATCTCAGCCCAGAGAGCAGGTAGAACAACTTTTGTGGTGTCTTTCAGCTGCCTAGCGGAGCAATGTAAAAACTACCAGAGAACTCCTTGCTGGCACCTTCCCCGGTGGAGTTGTGCACGGGGTGTGTTTGGAACGTTTTTTCACCGGCTTAGTCAAAAAGTCAGCGGTTCCCCATCTCAGCCCAGAGAGCAGGTAGAACAACTTTTGTGGTGTCTTTCCGCTGCCTAGCGGAGCAATGTAAAAACTACCAGAGAACTCCTTGCTGGCACCTTCCCCGGTGGAGTTGTGCACGGGGTGTGTTTGGAACGTTTTTTCACCGGCTTAGTCAAAAAGTCAGCGGTTCCCCATCTCAGCCCAGAGAGCAGGTAGAACAACTTTTGTGGTGTCTTTCCGCTGCCTAGCGGAGCAATGTAAAAACTACCAGAGAACTCCTTGCTGGCACCTTCCCCGGTGGAGTTGTGCACGGGGTGTGTTTGGAACGTTTTTTTCACCGGCTTAGTCAAAAAGTCAGCGGTTCCCCATCTCAGCCCAGAGAGCAGGTTAGAACAACTTTTGTGGTGTCTTTCCGCTGCCTAGCGGAGCAATGTAAAAACTACCAGAGAACTCCTTGCTGGCACCTTCCCCGGTGGAGTTGTGCACGGGCTGTGTTTGGAACGTTTTTTCACCGGCTTAGTCAAAAAGTCAGCGGTTCCCCATCTCAGCCCAGAGAGCAGGTAGAACAACTTTTGTGGTGTCTTTCAGCTGCCTAGCGGAGCAATGTAAAAACTACCAGAGAACTCCTTGCTGGCACCTTCCCCGGTGGAGTTGTGCACGGGCTGTGTTTGGAACGTTTTTTCACCGGCTTAGTCAAAAAGTCAGCGGTTCCCCATCTCAGCCCAGAGAGCCGGTAGAACAACTTTTGGGGTGTCTTTCCGATGCCTAGAGGAGCAATGTAAAAACTACCAGAGAACTCCTTGCTGGCACCTTCCCCGGTGGAGTTGTGCACGGGGTGTGTTTGGAACGTTTTTTCACCGGCTTAGTCAAAAAGTCAGCGGTTCCCTATCTCAGCCCAGAGAGCCGGTAGAACAACTTTTGTGGTGTCTTTCAGCTGCCTAGCGGAGCAATGTAAAAACTACCAGAGAACTCCTTGCTGGCACCTTCCCCGGTGGAGTTGTGCACGGGGTGTGTTTGGAACGTTTTTTTCACCGGCTTAGTCAAAAAGTCAGCGGTTCCCCATCTCAGCCCAGAGAGCAGGTAGAACAACTTTTGTGGTGTCTTTCAGCTGCCTAGCGGAGCAATGTAAAAACTACCAGAGAACTCCTTGCTGGCACCTTCCCCGGTGGAGTTGTGCACGGGGTGTGTTTGGAACGTTTTTTTCACCGGCTTAGTCAAAAAGTCAGCGGTTCCCCATCTCAGCCCAGAGAGCCGGTAGAACAACTTTTGTGGTGTCTTTCAGCTGCCTAGCGGAGCAATGTAAAAACTACCAGAGAACTCCTTGCTGGCACCTTCCCCGGTGGAGTTGTGCACGGGGTGTGTTTGGAACGTTTTTTTCACCGGCTTAGTCAAAAAGTCAGCGGTTCCCCATCTCAGCCCAGAGAGCAGGTAGAACAACTTTCGGGGTGTCTTTCCGCTGCCTAGCGGAGCAATGTAAAAACTACCAGAGAACTCCTTGCTGGCACCTTCCCCGGTGGAGTTGTGCACGGGGTGTGTTTGGAACGTTTTTTTCACCGGCTTAGTCAAAAAGTCAGCGGTTCCCCATCTCAGCCCAGAGAGCAGGTAGAACAACTTTTGTGGTGTCTTTCCGCTGCCTAGCGGAGCAATGTAAAAACTACCAGAGAACTCCTTGCTGGCACCTTCCCCGGTGGAGTTGTGCACGGGGTGTGTTTGGAACGTTTTTTCACCGGCTTAGTCAAAAAGTCAGCGGTTCCCCATCTCAGCCCAGAGAGCAGGTAGAACAACTTTTGTGGTGTCTTTCCGCTGCCTAGCGGAGCAATGTAAAAACTACCAGAGAACTCCTTGCTGGCACCTTCCCCGGTGGAGTTGTGCACGGGGTGTGTTTGGAACGTTTTTTTCACCGGCTTAGTCAAAAAGTCAGCGGTTCCCCATCTCAGCCCAGAGAGCAGGTAGAACAACTTTCGGGGTGTCTTTCCGCTGCCTAGCGGAGCAATGTAAAAACTACCAGAGAACTCCTTGCTGGCACCTTCCCCGGTGGAGTTGTGCACGGGGTGTGTTTGGAACGTTTTTTTCACCGGCTTAGTCAAAAAGTCAGCGGTTCCCCATCTCAGCCCAGAGAGCCGGTAGAACAACTTTTGTGGTGTCTTTCAGCTGCCTAGCGGAGCAATGTAAAAACTACCAGAGAACTCCTTGCTGGCACCTTCCCCGGTGGAGTTGTGCAGGGGGTGTGTTTGGAACGTTTTTTTCACCGGCTTAGTCAAAAAGTCAGCGGTTCCCCATCTCAGCCCAGAGAGCAGGTAGAACAACTTTTGTGGTGTCTTTCCACTGCCTAGCGGAGCAATGTAAAAACTACCAGAGAACTCCTTGCTGGCACCTTCCCCGGTGGAGTTGTGCACGGGGTGTGTTTGGAACGTTTTTTCACCGGCTTAGTCAAAAAGTCAGCGGTTCCCCATCTCAGCCCAGAGAGCAGGTAGAACAACTTTTGTGGTGTCTTTCCGCTGCCTAGCGGAGCAATGTAAAAACTACCAGAGAACTCCTTGCTGGCACCTTCCCCGGTGGAGTTGTGCACGGGGTGTGTTTGGAACGTCTTTTCACCGGCTTAGTCAAAAAGTCAGCGGTTCCCCATCTCAGCCCAGAGAGCAGGTAGAACAACTTTTGTGGTGTCTTTCCGCTGCCTAGCGGAGCAATGTAAAAACTACCAGAGAACTCCTTGCTGGCACCTTCCCCGGTGGAGTTGTGCACGGGGTGTGTTTGGAACGTTTTTTTCACCGGCTTAGTCAAAAAGTCAGCGGTTCCCCATCTCAGCCCAGAGAGCAGGTTAGAACAACTTTTGTGGTGTCTTTCCGCTGCCTAGCGGAGCAATGTAAAAACTACCAGAGAACTCCTTGCTGGCACCTTCCCCGGTGGAGTTGTGCACGGGCTGTGTTTGGAACGTTTTTTCACCGGCTTAGTCAAAAAGTCAGCGGTTCCCCATCTCAGCCCAGAGAGCCGGTAGAACAACTTTTGTGGTGTCTTTCAGCTGCCTAGCGGAGCAATGTAAAAACTACCAGAGAACTCCTTGCTGGCACCTTCCCCGGTGGAGTTGTGCACGCGGTGTGTTTGGAACGTTTTTTCACCAGCTTAGTCAAAAAGTCAGCGGTTCCCCATCTCAGCCCAGAGAGCCGGTAGAACAACTTTTGTGGTGTCTTTCCGCTGCCTAGTGGAGCAATGTAAAAACTACCAGAGAACTCCTTGCTGGCACCTTCCCCGGTGGAGTTGTGCACGGGGTGTGTTTGGAACGTTTTTTTCACCGGCTTAGTCAAAAAGTCAGCGGTTCCCTATCTCAGCCCAGAGAGCAGGTAGAACAACTTTTGTGGTGTCTTTCCGCTGCCTAGCGGAGCAATGTAAAAACTACCAGAGAACTCCTTGCTGGCACCTTCCCCGGTGGAGTTGTGCACGGGGTGTGTTTGGAACGTTTTTTTCACCGGCTTAGTCAAAAAGTCAGCGGTTCCCCATCTCAGCCCAGAGAGCAGGTAGAACAACTTTTGTGGTGTCTTTCCGCTGCCTAGCGGAGCAATGTAAAAACTACCAGAGAACTCCTTGCTGGCACCTTCCCCGGTGGAGTTGTGCACGGGGTGTGTTTGGAACGTTTTTTCACCGGCTTAGTCAAAAAGTCAGCGGTTCCCCATCTCAGCCCAGAGAGCAGGTAGAACAACTTTTGTGGTGTCTTTCCGCTGCCTAGCGGAGCAATGTAAAAACTACCAGAGAACTCCTTGCTGGCACCTTCCCCGGTGGAGTTGTGCATGGGGTGTGTTTGGAACGTTTTTTTCACCGGCTTAGTCAAAAAGTCAGCGGTTCCCCATCTCAGCCCAGAGAGCAGGTAGAACAACTTTTGTGGTGTCTTTCCGCTGCCTAGCGGAGCAATGTAAAAACTACCAGAGAACTCCTTGCTGGCACCTTCCCCGGTGGAGTTGTGCACGGGGTGTGTTTGGAACGTTTTTTCACCGGCTTAGTCAAAAAGTCAGCGGTTCCCCATCTCAGCCCAGAGAGCAGGTAGAACAACTTTTGTGGTGTCTTTCCGCTGCCTAGCGGAGCAATGTAAAAACTACCAGAGAACTCCTTGCTGGCACCTTCCCCGGTGGAGTTGTGCACGGGGTGTGTTTGGAACGTTTTTTTCACCGGCTTAGTCAAAAAGTCAGCGGTTCCCCATCTCAGCCCAGAGAGCAGGTAGAACAACTTTCGGGGTGTCTTTCCGCTGCCTAGCGGAGCAATGTAAAAACTACCAGAGAACTCCTTGCTGGCACCTTCCCCGGTGGAGTTGTGCACGGGGTGTGTTTGGAACGTTTTTTCACCGGCTTAGTCAAAAAGTCAGCGGTTCCCCATCTCAGCCCAGAGAGCAGGTAGAACAACTTTTGTGGTGTCTTTCAGCTGCCTAGCGGAGCAATGTAAAAACTACCAGAGAACTCCTTGCTGGCACCTTCCCCGGTGGAGTTGTGCAAGGGGTGTGTTTGGAACGTTTTTTTCACCGGCTTAGTCAAAAAGTCAGCGGTTCCCCATCTCAGCCCAGAGAGCAGGTAGAACAACTTTTGTGGTGTCTTTCCGCTGCCTAGCGGAGCAATGTAAAAACTACCAGAGAACTCCTTGCTGACACCTTCCCCGGTGGAGTTGTGCACGGGGTGTGTTTGGAACGTTTTTTCACCGGCTTAGTCAAAAAGTCAGCGGTTCCCTATCTCAGCCCAGAGAGCCGGTAGAACAACTTTTGTGGTGTCTTTCCGCTGCCTAGCGGAGCAATGTAAAAACTACCAGAGAACTCCTTGCTGGCACCTTCCCCGGTGGAGTTGTGCACGGGGTGTGTTTGGAACGTTTTTTCACCGGCTTAGTCAAAAAGTCAGCGGTTCCCCATCTCAGCCCAGAGAGCAGGTAGAACAACTTTTGTGGTGTCTTTCCGCTGCCTAGCGGAGCAATGTAAAAACTACCAGAGAACTCCGTGCTGGCACCTTCCCCGGTGGAGTTGTGCAGGGGGTGTGTTTGGAACGTTTTTTTCACCGGCTTAGTCAAAAAGTCAGCGGTTCCCCATCTCAGCCCAGAGAGCCGGTAGAACAACTTTTGTGGTGTCTTTCAGCTGCCTAGCGGAGCAATGTAAAAACTACCAGAGAACTCCTTGCTGGCACCTTCCCCGGTGGAGTTGTGCACGGGGTGTGTTTGGAACGATTTTTCACCGGCTTAGTCAAAAAGTCAGCGGTTCCCCATCTCAGCCCAGAGAGCAGGTAGAACAACTTTTGTGGTGTCTTTCAGCTGCCTAGCGGAGCAATGTAAAAACTACCAGAGAACTCCTTGCTGGCACCTTCCCCGGTGGAGTTGTGCACGGGGTGTGTTTGGAACGTTTTTTCACCGGCTTAGTCAAAAAGTCAGCGGTTCCCTATCTCAGCCCAGAGAGCAGGTAGAACAACTTTTGTGGTGTCTTTCAGCTGCCTAGCGGAGCAATGTAAAAACTACCAGAGAACTCCTTGCTGGCACCTTCCCCGGTGGAGTTGTGCACGGGGTGTGTTTGGAACGTTTTTTTCACCGGCTTAGTCAAAAAGTCAGCGGTTCCCCATCTCAGCCCAGAGAGCCGGTAGAACAACTTTTGTGGTGTCTTTCCGCTGCCTAGCGGAGCAATGTAAAAACTACCAGAGAACTCCGTGCTGGCACCTTCCCCGGTGGAGTTGTGCAGGGGGTGTGTTTGGAACGTTTTTTTCACCGGCTTAGTCAAAAAGTCAGCGGTTCCCCATCTCAGCCCAGAGAGCCGGTAGAACAACTTTTGTGGTGTCTTTCAGCTGCCTAGCGGAGCAATGTAAAAACTACCAGAGAACTCCTTGCTGGCACCTTCCCCGGTGGAGTTGTGCACGGGGTGTGTTTGGAACGTTTTTTCACCGGCTTAGTCAAAAAGTCAGCGGTTCCCCATCTCAGCCCAGAGAGCAGGTAGAACAACTTTTGTGGTGTCTTTCCGCTGCCTAGCGGAGCAATGTAAAAACTACCAGAGAACTCCTTGCTGGCACCTTCCCCGGTGGAGTTGTGCACGGGGTGTGTTTGGAACGTTTTTTCACCGGCTTAGTCAAAAAGTCAGCGGTTCCCCATCTCAGCCCAGAGAGCAGGTAGAACAACTTTTGTGGTGTCTTTCCGCTGCCTAGCGGAGCAATGTAAAAACTACCAGAGAACTCCTTGCTGGCACCTTCCCCGGTGGAGTTGTGCACGGGGTGTGTTTGGAACGTTTTTTTCACCGGCTTAGTCAAAAAGTCAGCGGTTCCCCATCTCAGCCCAGAGAGCAGGTTAGAACAACTTTTGTGGTGTCTTTCCGCTGCCTAGCGGAGCAATGTAAAAACTACCAGAGAACTCCTTGCTGGCACCTTCCCCGGTGGAGTTGTGCACGGGCTGTGTTTGGAACGTTTTTTCACCGGCTTAGTCAAAAAGTCAGCGGTTCCCCATCTCAGCCCAGAGAGCAGGTAGAACAACTTTTGTGGTGTCTTTCAGCTGCCTAGCGGAGCAATGTAAAAACTACCAGAGAACTCCTTGCTGGCACCTTCCCCGGTGGAGTTGTGCACGGGCTGTGTTTGGAACGTTTTTTCACCGGCTTAGTTAAAAAGTCAGCGGTTCCCCATCTCAGCCCAGAGAGCCGGTAGAACAACTTTTGGGGTGTCTTTCCGATGCCTAGAGGAGCAATGTAAAAACTACCAGAGAACTCCTTGCTGGCACCTTCCCCGGTGGAGTTGTGCACGGGGTGTGTTTGGAACGTTTTTTCACCGGCTTAGTCAAAAAGTCAGCGGTTCCCTATCTCAGCCCAGAGAGCCGGTAGAACAACTTTTGTGGTGTCTTTCAGCTGCCTAGCGGAGCAATGTAAAAACTACCAGAGAACTCCTTGCTGGCACCTTCCCCGGTGGAGTTGTGCACGGGGTGTGTTTGGAACGTTTTTTTCACCGGCTTAGTCAAAAAGTCAGCGGTTCCCTATCTCAGCCCAGAGAGCAGGTAGAACAACTTTTGTGGTGTCTTTCAGCTGCCTAGCGGAGCAATGTAAAAACTACCAGAGAACTCCTTGCTGGCACCTTCCCCGGTGGAGTTGTGCACGGGGTGTGTTTGGAACGTTTTTTTCACCGGCTTAGTCAAAAAGTCAGCGGTTCCCCATCTCAGCCCAGAGAGCCGGTAGAACAACTTTTGTGGTGTCTTTCAGCTGCCTAGCGGAGCAATGTAAAAACTACCAGAGAACTCCTTGCTGGCACCTTCCCCGGTGGAGTTGTGCACGGGGTGTGTTTGGAACGTTTTTTTCACCGGCTTAGTCAAAAAGTCAGCGGTTCCCCATCTCAGCCCAGAGAGCAGGTAGAACAACTTTCGGGGTGTCTTTCCGCTGCCTAGCGGAGCAATGTAAAAACTACCAGAGAACTCCTTGCTGGCACCTTCCCCGGTGGAGTTGTGCACGGGGTGTGTTTGGAACGTTTTTTTCACCGGCTTAGTCAAAAAGTCAGCGGTTCCCCATCTCAGCCCAGAGAGCAGGTAGAACAACTTTTGTGGTGTCTTTCCGCTGCCTAGCGGAGCAATGTAAAAACTACCAGAGAACTCCTTGCTGGCACCTTCCCCGGTGGAGTTGTGCACGGGGTGTGTTTGGAACGTTTTTTCACCGGCTTAGTCAAAAAGTCAGCGGTTCCCCATCTCAGCCCAGAGAGCCGGTAGAACAACTTTTGTGGTGTCTTTCCGCTGCCTAGCGGAGCAATGTAAAAACTACCAGAGAACTCCTTGCTGGCACCTTCCCCGGTGGAGTTGTGCACGGGGTGTGTTTGGAACGTTTTTTTCACCGGCTTAGTCAAAAAGTCAGCGGTTCCCCATCTCAGCCCAGAGAGCAGGTAGAACAACTTTCGGGGTGTCTTTCCGCTGCCTAGCGGAGCAATGTAAAAACTACCAGAGAACTCCTTGCTGGCACCTTCCCCGGTGGAGTTGTGCACGGGGTGTGTTTGGAACGTTTTTTTCACCGGCTTAGTCAAAAAGTCAGCGGTTCCCCATCTCAGCCCAGAGAGCCGGTAGAACAACTTTTGTGGTGTCTTTCAGCTGCCTAGCGGAGCAATGTAAAAACTACCAGAGAACTCCTTGCTGACACCTTCCCCGGTGGAGTTGTGCACGGGGTGTGTTTGGAACGTTTTTTCACCGGCTTAGTCAAAAAGTCAGCGGTTCCCTATCTCAGCCCAGAGAGCAGGTAGAACAACTTTTGTGGTGTCTTTCCACTGCCTAGCGGAGCAATGTAAAAACTACCAGAGAACTCCTTGCTGGCACCTTCCCCGGTGGAGTTGTGCACGGGGTGTGTTTGGAACGTTTTTTCACCGGCTTAGTCAAAAAGTCAGCGGTTCCCCATCTCAGCCCAGAGAGCCGGTAGAACAACTTTTGTGGTGTCTTTCCGCTGCCTAGCGGAGCAATGTAAAAACTACCAGAGAACTCCGTGCTGGCACCTTCCCCGGTGGAGTTGTGCAGGGGGTGTGTTTGGAACGTTTTTTTCACCGGCTTAGTCAAAAAGTCAGCGGTTCCCCATCTCAGCCCAGAGAGCAGGTAGAACAACTTTTGTGGTGTCTTTCAGCTGCCTAGCGGAGCAATGTAAAAACTACCAGAGAACTCCTTGCTGGCACCTTCCCCGGTGGAGTTGTGCACGGGGTGTGTTTGGAACGTTTTTTCACCGGCTTAGTCAAAAAGTCAGCGGTTCCCTATCTCAGCCCAGAGAGCAGGTAGAACAACTTTTGTGGTGTCTTTCAGCTGCCTAGCGGAGCAATGTAAAAACTACCAGAGAACTCCTTGCTGGCACCTTCCCCGGTGGAGTTGTGCACGGGGTGTGTTTGGAACGTTTTTTCACCGGCTTAGTCAAAAAGTCAGCGGTTCCCCATCTCAGCCCAGAAAGCAGGTAGAACAACTTTTGTGGTGTCTTTCCGCTGCCTAGCGGAGCAATGTAAAAACTACCAGAGAACTCCGTGCTGGCACCTTCCCCGGTGGAGTTGTGCAGGGGGTGTGTTTGGAACGTTTTTTTCACCGGCTTAGTCAAAAAGTCAGCGGTTCCCCATCTCAGCCCAGAGAGCAGGTAGAACAACTTTTGTGGTGTCTTTCAGCTGCCTAGCGGAGCAATGTAAAAACTACCAGAGAACTCCTTGCTGGCACCTTCCCCGGTGGAGTTGTGCACGGGGTGTGTTTGGAACGTTTTTTCACCGGCTTAGTCAAAAAGTCAGCGGTTCCCCATCTCAGCCCAGAGAGCAGGTAGAACAACTTTTGTGGTGTCTTTCAGCTGCCTAGCGGAGCAATGTAAAAACTACCAGAGAACTCCTTGCTGGCACCTTCCCCGGTGGAGTTGTGCACGGGGTGTGTTTGGAACGTTTTTTCACCGGCTTAGTCAAAAAGTCAGCGGTTCCCCATCTCAGCCCAGAGAGCAGGTAGAACAACTTTTGTGGTGTCTTTCCGCTGCCTAGCGGAGCAATGTAAAAACTACCAGAGAACTCCTTGCTGGCACCTTCCCCGGTGGAGTTGTGCACGGGGTGTGTTTGGAACGTTTTTTTCACCGGCTTAGTCAAAAAGTCAGCGGTTCCCCATCTCAGCCCAGAGAGCAGGTTAGAACAACTTTTGTGGTGTCTTTCCGCTGCCTAGCGGAGCAATGTAAAAACTACCAGAGAACTCCTTGCTGGCACCTTCCCCGGTGGAGTTGTGCACGGGCTGTGTTTGGAACGTTTTTTCACCGGCTTAGTCAAAAAGTCAGCGGTTCCCCATCTCAGCCCAGAGAGCAGGTAGAACAACTTTTGTGGTGTCTTTCAGCTGCCTAGCGGAGCAATGTAAAAACTACCAGAGAACTCCTTGCTGGCACCTTCCCCGGTGGAGTTGTGCACGGGGTGTGTTTGGAACGTTTTTTCACCAGCTTAGTCAAAAAGTCAGCGGTTCCCCATCTCAGCCCAGAGAGCCGGTAGAACAACTTTTGTGGTGTCTTTCCGCTGCGTAGTGGAGCAATGTAAAAACTACCAGAGAACTCCTTGCTGGCACCTTCCCCGGTGGAGTTGTGCACGGGGTGTGTTTGGAACGTTTTTTCACCGGCTTAGTCAAAAAGTCAGCGGTTCCCCATCTCAGCCCAGAGAGCAGGTAGAACAACTTTTGTGGTGTCTTTCCGCTGCCTAGCGGAGCAATGTAAAAACTACCATAGAACTCCTTGCTGGCACCTTCCCCGGTGGAGTTGTTCACGGGGTGTGTTTGGAACGATTTTTCACCGGCTTAGTCAAAAAGTCAGCGGTTCCCCATCTCAGCCCAGAGAGCCGGTAGAACAACTTTTGTGGTGTCTTTCAGCTGCCTAGCGGAGCAATGTAAAAACTACCAGAGAACTCCTTGCTGGCACCTTCCCCGGTGGAGTTGTGCACGGGGTGTGTTTGGAACGTTTTTTCACCAGCTTAGTCAAAAAGTCAGCGGTTCCCCATCTCAGCCCAGAGAGCCGGTAGAACAACTTTTGTGGTGTCTTTCCGCTGCCTAGTGGAGCAATGTAAAAACTACCAGAGAACTCCTTGCTGGCACCTTCCCCGGTGGAGTTGTGCACGGGGTGTGTTTGGAACGTTTTTTTCACCGGCTTAGTCAAAAAGTCAGCGGTTCCCTATCTCAGCCCAGAGAGCAGGTAGAACAACTTTTGTGGTGTCTTTCCGCTGCCTAGCGGAGCAATGTAAAAACTACCAGAGAACTCCTTGCTGGCACCTTCCCCGGTGGAGTTGTGCACGGGGTGTGTTTGGAACGTTTTTTCACCGGCTTAGTCAAAAAGTCAGCGGTTCCCCATCTCAGCCCAGAGAGCAGGTAGAACAACTTTTGTGGTGTCTTTCCGCTGCCTAGCGGAGCAATGTAAAAACTACCAGAGAACTCCTTGCTGGCACCTTCCCCGGTGGAGTTGTGCACGGGGTGTGTTTGGAACGTTTTTTTCACCGGCTTAGTCAAAAAGTCAGCGGTTCCCCATCTCAGCCCAGAGAGCCGGTAGAACAACTTTCGGGGTGTCTTTCCGCTGCCTAGCGGAGCAATGTAAAAACTACCAGAGAACTCCTTGCTGGCACCTTCCCCGGTGGAGTTGTGCACGGGGTGTGTTTGGAACGTTTTTTCACCGGCTTAGTCAAAAAGTCAGCGGTTCCCCATCTCAGCCCAGAGAGCAGGTAGAACAACTTTTGTGGTGTCTTTCAGCTGCCTAGCGGAGCAATGTAAAAACTACCAGAGAACTCCTTGCTGGCACCTTCCCCGGTGGAGTTGTGCACGGGGTGTGTTTGGAACGTTTTTTTCACCGGCTTAGTCAAAAAGTCAGCGGTTCCCCATCTCAGCCCAGAGAGCAGGTAGAACAACTTTTGTGGTGTCTTTCCGCTGCCTAGCGGAGCAATGTAAAAACTACCAGAGAACTCCTTGCTGACACCTTCCCCGGTGGAGTTGTGCACGGGGTGTGTTTGGAACGTTTTTTCACTGGCTTAGTCAAAAAGTCAGCGGTTCCCTATCTCAGCCCAGAGAGCCGGTAGAACAACTTTTGTGGTGTCTTTCCGCTGCCTAGCGGAGCAATGTAAAAACTACCAGAGAACTCCTTGCTGGCACCTTCCCCGGTGGAGTTGTGCACGGGGTGTGTTTGGAACGTTTTTTCACCGGCTTAGTCAAAAAGTCAGCGGTTCCCCATCTCAGCCCAGAGAGCAGGTAGAACAACTTTTGTGGTGTCTTTCCGCTGCCTAGCGGAGCAATGTAAAAACTACCAGAGAACTCCGTGCTGGCACCTTCCCCGGTGGAGTTGTGCACGGGGTGTGTTTGGAACGTTTTTTTCACCGGCTTAGTCAAAAAGTCAGCGGTTCCCCATCTCAGCCCAGAGAGCAGGTAGAACAACTTTTGTGGTGTCTTTCCGCTGCCTAGCGGAGCAATGTAAAAACTACCAGAGAACTCCTTGCTGGCACCTTCCCCGGTGGAGTTGTGCACGGGGTGTGTTTGGAACGTTTTTTCACCGGCTTAGTCAAAAAGTCAGCGGTTCCCTACCTCAGCCCAGAGAGCAGGTAGAACAACTTTTGTGGTGTCTTTCCGCTGCCTAGCGGAGCAATGTAAAAACTACCAGAGAACTCCTTGCTGGCACCTTCCCCGGTGGAGTTGTGCACGGGGTGTGTTTGGAACGTTTTTTCACCGGCTTAGTCAAAAAGTCAGCGGTTCCCCATCTCAGCCCAGAGAGCAGGTAGAACAACTTTTGTGGTGTCTTTCCGCTGCCTAGCGGAGCAATGTAAAAACTACCAGAGAACTCCTTGCTGGCACCTTCCCCGGTGGAGTTGTGCACGGGGTGTGTTTGGAACGTTTTTTTCACCGGCTTAGTCAAAAAGTCAGCGGTTCCCCATCTCAGCCCAGAGAGCAGGTTAGAACAACTTTTGTGGTGTCTTTCCGCTGCCTAGCGGAGCAATGTAAAAACTACCAGAGAACTCCTTGCTGGCACCTTCCCCGGTGGAGTTGTGCACGGGCTGTGTTTGGAAAGTTTTTTCACCGGCTTAGTCAAAAAGTCAGCGGTTCCCCATCTCAGGCCAGAGAGCAGGTAGAACAACTTTTGTGGTGTCTTTCAGCTGCCTAGCGGAGCAATGTAAAAACTACCAGAGAACTCCTTGCTGGCACCTTCCCCGGTGGAGTTGTGCACGGGGTGTGTTTGGAACGTTTTTTCACCGGCTTAGTCAAAAAGTCAGCGGTTCCCCATCTAAGCCCAGAGAGCCGGTAGAACAACTTTTGGGGTGTCTTTCCGATGCCTAGAGGAGCAATGTAAAAACTACCAGAGAACTCCTTGCTGGCACCTTCCCCGGTGGAGTTGTGCACGGGGTGTGTTTGGAACGTTTTTTCACCGGCTTAGTCAAAAAGTCAACGGTTCCCTATCTCAGCCCAGAGAGCAGGTAGAACAACTTTTGTGGTGTCTTTCAGCTGCCTAGCGGAGCAATGTAAAAACTACCAGAGAACTCCTTGCTGGCACCTTCCCCGGTGGAGTTGTGCACGGGGTGTGTTTGGAACGTTTTTTTCACCGGCTTAGTCAAAAAGTCAGCGGTTCCCCATCTCAGCCCAGAAAGCAGGTAGAACAACTTTTGTGGTGTCTTTCAGCTGTCTAGCGGAGCAATGTAAAAACTACCAGAGAACTCCTTGCTGGCACCTTCCCCGGTGGAGTTGTGCACGGGGTGTGTTTGGAACGTTTTTTCACCGGCTTAGTCAAAAAGTCAGCGGTTCCCCATCTCAGCCCAGAGAGCAGGTAGAACAACTTTTGTGGTGTCTTTCCGCTGCCTAGCGGAGCAATGTAAAAACTACCAGAGAACTCCTTGCTGGCACCTTCCCCGGTGGAGTTGTGCACGGGGTGTGTTTGGAACGTTTTTTCACCGGCTTAGTCAAAAAGTCAGCGGTTCCCCATCTCAGCCCAGAGAGCAGGTAGAACAACTTTTGTGGTGTCTTTCCGCTGCCTAGCGGAGCAATGTAAAAACTACCAGAGAACTCCTTGCTGGCACCTTCCCCGGTGGAGTTGTGCACGGGGTGTGTTTGGAACGTTTTTCACCGGCTTAGTCAAAAAGTCAGCGGTTCCCCATCTCAGCCCAGAGAGCCGGTAGAACAACTTTTGTGGTGTCTTTCAGCTGCCTAGCGGAGCAATGTAAAAACTACCAGAGAACTCCTTGCTGGCACCTTCCCCGGTGGAGTTGTGCACGGGGTGTGTTTGGAACGTTTTTTCACCGGCTTAGTCAAAAAGTCAGCGGTTCCCCATCTCAGCCCAGAGAGCCGGTAGAACAACTTTTGTGGTGTCTTTCCGCTGCCTAGCGGAGCAATGTAAAAACTACCAGAGAACTCCTTGCTGGCACCTTCCCCGGTGGAGTTGTGCACGGGGTGTGTTTGGAACGTTTTTTCACCGGCTTAGTCAAAAAGTCAGCGGTTCCCCATCTCAGCCCAGAGAGCCGGTAGAACAACTTTTGTGGTGTCTTTCAGCTGCCTAGCGGAGCAATGTAAAAACTACCAGAGAACTCCTTGCTGGCACCTTCCCCGGTGGAGTTGTGCACGGGGTGTGTTTGGAACGTTTTTTCACCGGCTTAGTCAAAAAGTCAGCGGTTCCCCATCTCAGCCCAGAGAGCCGGTAGAACAACTTTGGTGGTGTCTTTCAGCTGCCTAGCGGAGCAATGTAAAAACTACCAGAGAACTCCTTGCTGGCACCTTCCCCGGTGGAGTTGTGCACGGGGTGTGTTTGGAACGTTTTTTCACCGGCTTAGTCAAAAAGTCAGCGGTTCCCCATCTCAGCCCAGAGAGCCGGTAGAACAACTTTTGTGGTGTCTTTCAGCTGCCTAGTGGAGCAATGTAAAAACTACCAGAGAACTCCTTGCTGGCACCTTCCCCGGTGGAGTTGTGCACGGGGTGTGTTTGGAACGTTTTTTCACCGGCTTAGTCAAAAAGTCAGCGGTTCCCCATCTCAGCCCAGAGAGCAGGTAGAACAACTTTTGTGGTGTCTTTCAGCTGCCTAGCGGAGCAATGTAAAAACTACCAGAGAACTCCTTGCTGGCACCTTCCCCGGTGGAGTTGTGCACGGGGTGTGTTTGGAACGTTTTTTTCACCGGCTTAGTCAAAAAGTCAGCGGTTCCCCATCTCAGCCCAGAGAGCAGGTAGAACAACTTTTGTGGTGTCTTTCCGCTGCCTAGCGGAGCAATGTAAAAACTACCAGAGAACTCCTTGCTGACACCTTCCCCGGTGGAGTTGTGCACGGGGTGTGTTTGGAACGTTTTTTCACCGGCTTAGTCAAAAAGTCAGCGGTTCCCTATCTCAGCCCAGAGAGCCGGTAGAACAACTTTTGTGGTGTCTTTCCGCTGCCTAGCGGAGCAATGTAAAAACTACCAGAGAACTCCTTGCTGGCACCTTCCCCGGTGGAGTTGTGCACGGGCTGTGTTTGGAACGTTTTTTCACCGGCTTAGTCAAAAAGTCAGCGGTTCCCCATCTCAGCCCAGAGAGCAGGTAGAACAACTTTTGTGGTGTCTTTCCGCTGCCTAGCGGAGCAATGTAAAAACTACCAGAGAACTCCGTGCTGGCACCTTCCCCGGTGGAGTTGTGCAGGGGGTGTGTTTGGAACGTTTTTTTCACCGGCTTAGTCAAAAAGTCAGCGGTTCCCCATCTCAGCCCAGAGAGCAGGTAGAACAACTTTTGTGGTGTCTTTCAGCTGCCTAGCGGAGCAATGTAAAAACTACCAGAGAACTCCTTGCTGGCACCTTCCCCGGTGGAGTTGTGCACGGGGTGTGTTTGGAACGTTTTTTCACCGGCTTAGTCAAAAAGTCAGCGGTTCCCCATCTCAGCCCAGAGAGCAGGTAGAACAACTTTTGTGGTGTCTTTCCGCTGCCTAGCGGAGCAATGTAAAAACTACCAGAGAACTCCTTGCTGGCACCTTCCCCGGTGGAGTTGTGCACGGGGTGTGTTTGGAACGTTTTTTCACCGGCTTAGTCAAAAAGTCAGCGGTTCCCCATCTCAGCCCAGAGAGCAGGTAGAACAACTTTTGTGGTGTCTTTCCGCTGCCTAGCGGAGCAATGTAAAAACTACCAGAGAACTCCTTGCTGGCACCTTCCCCGGTGGAGTTGTGCACGGGGTGTGTTTGGAACGTTTTTTTCACCGGCTTAGTCAAAAAGTCAGCGGTTCCCCATCTCAGCCCAGAGAGCAGGTTAGAACAACTTTTGTGGTGTCTTTCCGCTGCCTAGCGGAGCAATGTAAAAACTACCAGAGAACTCCTTGCTGGCACCTTCCCCGGTGGAGTTGTGCACGGGCTGTGTTTGGAACGTTTTTTCACCGGCTTAGTCAAAAAGTCAGCGGTTCCCTATCTCAGCCCAGAGAGCCGGTAGAACAACTTTTGTGGTGTCTTTCCGCTGCCTAGCGGAGCAATGTAAAAACTACCAGAGAACTCCTTGCTGGCACCTTCCCCGGTGGAGTTGTGCACGGGGTGTGTTTGGAACGTTTTTTCACCAGCTTAGTCAAAAAGTCAGCGGTTCCCCATCTCAGCCCAGAGAGCCGGTAGAACAACTTTTGTGGTGTCTTTCCGCTGCCTAGTGGAGCAATGTAAAAACTACCAGAGAACTCCTTGCTGGCACCTTCCCCGGTGGAGTTGTGCACGGGGTGTGTTTGGAACGTTTTTTCACCGGCTTAGTCAAAAAGTCAGCGGTTCCCCATCTCAGCCCAGAGAGCAGGTAGAACAACTTTTGTGGTGTCTTTCCGCTGCCTAGCGGAGCAATGTAAAAACTACCATAGAACTCCATGCTGGCACCTTCCCCGGTGGAGTTGTTCACGGGGTGTGTTTGGAACGATTTTTCACCGGCTTAGTCAAAAAGTCAGCGGTTCCCCATCTCAGCCCAGAGAGCCGGTAGAACAACTTTTGTGGTGTCTTTCAGCTGCCTAGCGGAGCAATGTAAAAACTACCAGAGAACTCCTTGCTGGCACCTTCCCCGGTGGAGTTGTGCACGGGGTGTGTTTGGAACGTTTTTTCACCAGCTTAGTCAAAAAGTCAGCGGTTCCCCATCTCAGCCCAGAGAGCCGGTAGAACAACTTTTGTGGTGTCTTTCCGCTGCCTAGTGGAGCAATGTAAAAACTACCAGAGAACTCCTTGCTGGCACCTTCCCCGGTGGAGTTGTGCACGGGGTGTGTTTGGAACGTTTTTTTCACCGGCTTAGTCAAAAAGTCAGCGGTTCCCTATCTCAGCCCAGAGAGCAGGTAGAACAACTTTTGTGGTGTCTTTCCGCTGCCTAGCGGAGCAATGTAAAAACTACCAGAGAACTCCTTGCTGGCACCTTCCCCGGTGGAGTTGTGCACGGGGTGTGTTTGGAACGTTTTTTCACCGGCTTAGTCAAAAAGTCAGCGGTTCCCCATCTCAGCCCAGAGAGCAGGTAGAACAACTTTTGTGGTGTCTTTCCGCTGCCTAGCGGAGCAATGTAAAAACTACCAGAGAACTCCTTGCTGGCACCTTCCCCGGTGGAGTTGTGCACGGGGTGTGTTTGGAACGTTTTTTTCACCGGCTTAGTCAAAAAGTCAGCGGTTCCCCATCTCAGCCCAGAGAGCAGGTAGAACAACTTTTGGGGTGTCTTTCCGCTGCCTAGCGGAGCAATGTAAAAACTACCAGAGAACTCCTTGCTGGCACCTTCCCCGGTGGAGTTGTGCACGGGGTGTGTTTGGAACGTTTTTTCACCGGCTTAGTCAAAAAGTCAGCGGTTCCCCATCTCAGCCCAGAGAGCAGGTAGAACAACTTTTGTGGTGTCTTTCAGCTGCCTAGCGGAGCAATGTAAAAACTACCAGAGAACTCCTTGCTGGCACCTTCCCCGGTGGAGTTGTGCACGGGGTGTGTTTGGAACGTTTTTTTCACCGGCTTAGTCAAAAAGTCAGCGGTTCCCCATCTCAGCCCAGAGAGCAGGTAGAACAACTTTTGTGGTGTCTTTCCGCTGCCTAGCGGAGCAATGTAAAAACTACCAGAGAACTCCTTGCTGACACCTTCCCCGGTGGAGTTGTGCACGGGGTGTGTTTGGAACGTTTTTTCACTGGCTTAGTCAAAAAGTCAGCGGTTCCCTATCTCAGCCCAGAGAGCCGGTAGAACAACTTTTGTGGTGTCTTTCCGCTGCCTAGCGGAGCAATGTAAAAACTACCAGAGAACTCCTTGCTGGCACCTTCCCCGGTGGAGTTGTGCACGGGGTGTGTTTGGAACGTTTTTTCACCGGCTTAGTCAAAAAGTCAGCGGTTCCCCATCTCAGCCCAGAGAGCAGGTAGAACAACTTTTGTGGTGTCTTTCCGCTGCCTAGCGGAGCAATGTAAAAACTACCAGAGAACTCCGTGCTGGCACCTTCCCCGGTGGAGTTGTGCACGGGGTGTGTTTGGAACGTTTTTTTCACCGGCTTAGTCAAAAAGTCAGCGGTTCCCCATCTCAGCCCAGAGAGCAGGTAGAACAACTTTTGTGGTGTCTTTCCGCTGCCTAGCGGAGCAATGTAAAAACTACCAGAGAACTCCTTGCTGGCACCTTCCCCGGTGGAGTTGTGCACGGGGTGTGTTTGGAACGTTTTTTCACCGGCTTAGTCAAAAAGTCAGCGGTTCCCTACCTCAGCCCAGAGAGCAGGTAGAACAACTTTTGTGGTGTCTTTCCGCTGCCTAGCGGAGCAATGTAAAAACTACCAGAGAACTCCTTGCTGGCACCTTCCCCGGTGGAGTTGTGCACGGGGTGTGTTTGGAACGTTTTTTCACCGGCTTAGTCAAAAAGTCAGCGGTTCCCCATCTCAGCCCAGAGAGCAGGTAGAACAACTTTTGTGGTGTCTTTCCGCTGCCTAGCGGAGCAATGTAAAAACTACCAGAGAACTCCTTGCTGGCACCTTCCCCGGTGGAGTTGTGCACGGGGTGTGTTTGGAACGTTTTTTTCACCGGCTTAGTCAAAAAGTCAGCGGTTCCCCATCTCAGCCCAGAGAGCAGGTTAGAACAACTTTTGTGGTGTCTTTCCGCTGCCTAGCGGAGCAATGTAAAAACTACCATAGAACTCCTTGCTGGCACCTTCCCCGGTGGAGTTGTGCACGGGCTGTGTTTGGAAAGTTTTTTCACCGGCTTAGTCAAAAAGTCAGCGGTTCCCCATCTCAGCCCAGAGAGCAGGTAGAACAACTTTTGTGGTGTCTTTCAGCTGCCTAGCGGAGCAATGTAAAAACTACCAGAGAACTCCTTGCTGGCACCTTCCCCGGTGGAGTTGTGCACGGGGTGTGTTTGGAACGTTTTTTCACCGGCTTAGTCAAAAAGTCAGCGGTTCCCCATCTCAGCCCAGAGAGCCGGTAGAACAACTTTTGGGGTGTCTTTCCGATGCCTAGAGGAGCAATGTAAAAACTACCAGAGAACTCCTTGCTGGCACCTTCCCCGGTGGAGTTGTGCACGGGGTGTGTTTGGAACGTTTTTTCACCGGCTTATTCAAAAAGTCAACGGTTCCCTATCTCAGCCCAGAGAGCAGGTAGAACAACTTTTGTGGTGTCTTTCAGCTGCCTAGCGGAGCAATGTAAAAACTACCAGAGAACTCCTTGCTGGCACCTTCCCCGGTGGAGTTGTGCACGGGGTGTGTTTGGAACGTTTTTTTCACCGGCTTAGTCAAAAAGTCAGCGGTTCCCCATCTCAGCCCAGAAAGCAGGTAGAACAACTTTTGTGGTGTCTTTCAGCTGTCTAGCGGAGCAATGTAAAAACTACCAGAGAACTCCTTGCTGGCACCTTCCCCGGTGGAGTTGTGCACGGGGTGTGTTTGGAACGTTTTTTCACCGGCTTAGTCAAAAAGTCAGCGGTTCCCCATCTCAGCCCAGAGAGCAGGTAGAACAACTTTTGTGGTGTCTTTCCGCTGCCTAGCGGAGCAATGTAAAAACTACCAGAGAACTCCTTGCTGGCACCTTCCCCGGTGGAGTTGTGCACGGGGTGTGTTTGGAACGTTTTTTCACCGGCTTAGTCAAAAAGTCAGCGGTTCCCCATCTCAGCCCAGAGAGCAGGTAGAACAACTTTCGGGGTGTCTTTCCGCTGCCTAGCGGAGCAATGTAAAAACTACCAGAGAACTCCTTGCTGGCACCTTCCCCGGTGGAGTTGTGCACGGGGTGTGTTTGGAACGTTTTTCACCGGCTTAGTCAAAAAGTCAGCGGTTCCCCATCTCAGCCCAGAGAGCCGGTAGAACAACTTTTGTGGTGTCTTTCAGCTGCCTAGCGGAGCAATGTAAAAACTACCAGAGAACTCCTTGCTGGCACCTTCCCCGGTGGAGTTGTGCACGGGGTGTGTTTGGAACGTTTTTTCACCGGCTTAGTCAAAAAGTCAGCGGTTCCCCATCTCAGCCCAGAGAGCCGGTAGAACAACTTTTGTGGTGTCTTTCCGCTGCCTAGCGGAGCAATGTAAAAACTACCAGAGAACTCCTTGCTGGCACCTTCCCCGGTGGAGTTGTGCACGGGGTGTGTTTGGAACGTTTTTTCACCGGCTTAGTCAAAAAGTCAGCGGTTCCCCATCTCAGCCCAGAGAGCCGGTAGAACAACTTTTGTGGTGTCTTTCAGCTGCCTAGCGGAGCAATGTAAAAACTACCAGAGAACTCCTTGCTGGCACCTTCCCCGGTGGAGTTGTGCACGGGGTGTGTTTGGAACGTTTTTTCACCGGCTTAGTCAAAAAGTCAGCGGTTCCCCATCTCAGCCCAGAGAGCCGGTAGAACAACTTTTGTGGTGTCTTTCAGCTGCCTAGCGGAGCAATGTAAAAACTACCAGAGAACTCCTTGCTGGCACCTTCCCCGGTGGAGTTGTGCACGGGGTGTGTTTGGAACGTTTTTTCACCGGCTTAGTCAAAAAGTCAGCGGTTCCCCATCTCAGCCCAGAGAGCCGGTAGAACAACTTTTGTGGTGTCTTTCAGCTGCCTAGTGGAGCAATGTAAAAACTACCAGAGAACTCCTTGCTGGCACCTTCCCCGGTGGAGTTGTGCACGGGGTGTGTTTGGAACGTTTTTTCACCGGCTTAGTCAAAAAGTCAGCGGTTCCCCATCTCAGCCCAGAGAGCAGGTAGAACAACTTTTGTGGTGTCTTTCAGCTGCCTAGCGGAGCAATGTAAAAACTACCAGAGAACTCCTTGCTGGCACCTTCCCCGGTGGAGTTGTGCACGGGGTGTGTTTGGAACGTTTTTTTCACCGGCTTAGTCAAAAAGTCAGCGGTTCCCCATCTCAGCCCAGAGAGCCGGTAGAACAACTTTTGTGGTGTCTTTCAGCTGCCTAGCGGAGCAATGTAAAAACTACCAGAGAACTCCTTGCTGACACCTTCCCCGGTGGAGTTGTGCACGGGGTGTGTTTGGAACGTTTTTTCACCGGCTTAGTCAAAAAGTCAGCGGTTCCCCATCTCAGCCCAGAGAGCCGGTAGAACAACTTTTGTGGTGTCTTTCCGCTGCCTAGCGGAGCAATGTAAAAACTACCAGAGAACTCCTTGCTGGCACCTTCCCCGGTGGAGTTGTGCACGGGGTGTGTTTGGAACGTTTTTTCACCGGCTTAGTCAAAAAGTCAGCGGTTCCCCATCTCAGCCCAGAGAGCAGGTAGAACAACTTTTGTGGTGTCTTTCCGCTGCCTAGCGGAGCAATGTAAAAACTACCAGAGAACTCCGTGCTGGCACCTTCCCCGGTGGAGTTGTGCAGGGGGTGTGTTTGGAACGTTTTTTTCACCGGCTTAGTCAAAAAGTCAGCGGTTCCCCATCTCAGCCCAGAGAGCAGGTAGAACAACTTTTGTGGTGTCTTTCAGCTGCCTAGCGGAGCAATGTAAAAACTACCAGAGAACTCCTTGCTGGCACCTTCCCCGGTGGAGTTGTGCACGGGGTGTGTTTGGAACGTTTTTTCACCGGCTTAGTCAAAAAGTCAGCGGTTCCCCATCTCAGCCCAGAGAGCAGGTAGAACAACTTTTGTGGTGTCTTTCCGCTGCCTAGCGGAGCAATGTAAAAACTACCAGAGAACTCCTTGCTGGCACCTTCCCCGGTGGAGTTGTGCACGGGGTGTGTTTGGAACGTTTTTTCACCGGCTTAGTCAAAAAGTCAGCGGTTCCCCATCTCAGCCCAGAGAGCAGGTAGAACAACTTTTGTGGTGTCTTTCAGCTGCCTAGCGGAGCAATGTAAAAACTACCAGAGAACTCCTTGCTGGCACCTTCCCCGGTGGAGTTGTGCACGGGGTGTGTTTGGAACGTTTTTTTCACCGGCTTAGTCAAAAAGTCAGCGGTTCCCCATCTCAGCCCAGAGAGCAGGTAGAACAACTTTTGTGGTGTCTTTCCGCTGCCTAGCGGAGCAATGTAAAAACTACCAGAGAACTCCTTGCTGACACCTTCCCCGGTGGAGTTGTGCACGGGGTGTGTTTGGAACGTTTTTTCACCGGCTTAGTCAAAAAGTCAGCGGTTCCCTATCTCAGCCCAGAGAGCCGGTAGAACAACTTTTGTGGTGTCTTTCCGCTGCCTAGCGGAGCAATGTAAAAACTACCAGAGAACTCCTTGCTGGCACCTTCCCCGGTGGAGTTGTGCACGGGGTGTGTTTGGAACGTTTTTTCACCGGCTTAGTCAAAAAGTCAGCGGTTCCCCATCTCAGCCCAGAGAGCAGGTAGAACAACTTTTGTGGTGTCTTTCCGCTGCCTAGCGGAGCAATGTAAAAACTACCAGAGAACTCCGTGCTGGCACCTTCCCCGGTGGAGTTGTGCAGGGGGTGTGTTTGGAACGTTTTTTTCACCGGCTTAGTCAAAAAGTCAGCGGTTCCCCATCTCAGCCCAGAGAGCAGGTAGAACAACTTTTGTGGTGTCTTTCAGCTGCCTAGCGGAGCAATGTAAAAACTACCAGAGAACTCCTTGCTGGCACCTTCCCCGGTGGAGTTGTGCACGGGGTGTGTTTGGAACGTTTTTTCACCGGCTTAGTCAAAAAGTCAGCGGTTCCCTATCTCAGCCCAGAGAGCAGGTAGAACAACTTTTGTGGTGTCTTTCAGCTGCCTAGCGGAGCAATGTAAAAACTACCAGAGAACTCCTTGCTGGCACCTTCCCCGGTGGAGTTGTGCACGGGGTGTGTTTGGAACGTTTTTTTCACCGGCTTAGTCAAAAAGTCAGCGGTTCCCCATCTCAGCCCAGAAAGCAGGTAGAACAACTTTTGTGGTGTCTTTCCGCTGCCTAGCGGAGCAATGTAAAAACTACCAGAGAACTCCGTGCTGGCACCTTCCCCGGTGGAGTTGTGCAGGGGGTGTGTTTGGAACGTTTTTTTCACCGGCTTAGTCAAAAAGTCAGCGGTTCCCCATCTCAGCCCAGAGAGCAGGTAGAACAACTTTTGTGGTGTCTTTCAGCTGCCTAGCGGAGCAATGTAAAAACTACCAGAGAACTCCTTGCTGGCACCTTCCCCGGTGGAGTTGTGCACGGGGTGTGTTTGGAACGTTTTTTCACCGGCTTAGTCAAAAAGTCAGCGGTTCCCCATCTCAGCCCAGAGAGCAGGTAGAACAACTTTTGTGGTGTCTTTCCGCTGCCTAGCGGAGCAATGTAAAAACTACCAGAGAACTCCTTGCTGGCACCTTCCCCGGTGGAGTTGTGCACGGGGTGTGTTTGGAACGTTTTTTCACCGGCTTAGTCAAAAAGTCAGCGGTTCCCCATCTCAGCCCAGAGAGCAGGTAGAACAACTTTTGTGGTGTCTTTCCGCTGCCTAGCGGAGCAATGTAAAAACTACCAGAGAACTCCTTGCTGGCACCTTCCCCGGTGGAGTTGTGCACGGGGTGTGTTTGGAACGTTTTTTTCACCGGCTTAGTCAAAAAGTCAGCGGTTCCCCATCTCAGCCCAGAGAGCAGGTTAGAACAACTTTTGTGGTGTCTTTCCGCTGCCTAGCGGAGCAATGTAAAAACTACCAGAGAACTCCTTGCTGGCACCTTCCCCGGTGGAGTTGTGCACGGGCTGTGTTTGGAACGTTTTTTCACCGGCTTAGTCAAAAAGTCAGCGGTTCCCCATCTCAGCCCAGAGAGCAGGTAGAACAACTTTTGTGGTGTCTTTCAGCTGCCTAGCGGAGCAATGTAAAAACTACCAGAGAACTCCTTGCTGGCACCTTCCCCGGTGGAGTTGTGCACGGGGTGTGTTTGGAACGTTTTTTCACCAGCTTAGTCAAAAAGTCAGCGGTTCCCCATCTCAGCCCAGAGAGCCGGTAGAACAACTTTTGTGGTGTCTTTCCGCTGCCTAGTGGAGCAATGTAAAAACTACCAGAGAACTCCTTGCTGGCACCTTCCCCGGTGGAGTTGTGCACGGGGTGTGTTTGGAACGTTTTTTCACCGGCTTAGTCAAAAAGTCAGCGGTTCCCCATCTCAGCCCAGAGAGCAGGTAGAACAACTTTTGTGGTGTCTTTCCGCTGCCTAGCGGAGCAATGTAAAAACTACCATAGAACTCCTTGCTGGCACCTTCCCCGGTGGAGTTGTTCACGGGGTGTGTTTGGAACGTTTTTTTCACCGGCTTAGTCAAAAAGTCAGCGGTTCCCCATCTCAGCCCAGAGAGCCGGTAGAACAACTTTTGTGGTGTCTTTCAGCTGCCTAGCGGAGCAATGTAAAAACTACCAGAGAACTCCTTGCTGGCACCTTCCCCGGTGGAGTTGTGCACGGGGTGTGTTTGGAACGTTTTTTCACCAGCTTAGTCAAAAAGTCAGCGGTTCCCCATCTCAGCCCAGAGAGCCGGTAGAACAACTTTTGTGGTGTCTTTCCGCTGCCTAGCGGAGCAATGTAAAAACTACCAGAGAACTCCTTGCTGGCACCTTCCCCGGTGGAGTTGTGCACGGGGTGTGTTTGGAACGTTTTTTTCACCGGCTTAGTCAAAAAGTCAGCGGTTCCCCATCTCAGCCCAGAGAGCCGGTAGAACAACTTTTGTGGTGTCTTTCAGCTGCCTAGCGGAGCAATGTAAAAACTACCAGAGAACTCCTTGCTGGCACCTTCCCCGGTGGAGTTGTGCACGGGGTGTGTTTGGAACGTTTTTTCACCGGCTTAGTCAAAAAGTCAGCGGTTCCCCATCTCAGCCCAGAGAGCAGGTAGAACAACTTTTGTGGTGTCTTTCCGCTGCCTAGCGGAGCAATGTAAAAACTACCAGAGAACTCCTTGCTGGCACCTTCCCCGGTGGAGTTGTGCACGGGGTGTGTTTGGAACGTTTTTTTCACCGGCTTAGTCAAAAAGTCAGCGGTTCCCCATCTCAGCCCAGAGAGCAGGTAGAACAACTTTCGGGGTGTCTTTCCGCTGCCTAGCGGAGCAATGTAAAAACTACCAGAGAACTCCTTGCTGGCACCTTCCCCGGTGGAGTTGTGCACGGGGTGTGTTTGGAACGTTTTTTCACCGGCTTAGTCAAAAAGTCAGCGGTTCCCCATCTCAGCCCAGAGAGCAGGTAGAACAACTTTTGTGGTGTCTTTCAGCTGCCTAGCGGAGCAATGTAAAAACTACCAGAGAACTCCTTGCTGGCACCTTCCCCGGTGGAGTTGTGCACGGGGTGTGTTTGGAACGTTTTTTTCACCGGCTTAGTCAAAAAGTCAGCGGTTCCCCATCTCAGCCCAGAGAGCAGGTAGAACAACTTTTGTGGTGTCTTTCCGCTGCCTAGCGGAGCAATGTAAAAACTACCAGAGAACTCCTTGCTGACACCTTCCCCGGTGGAGTTGTGCACGGGGTGTGTTTGGAACGTTTTTTCACTGGCTTAGTCAAAAAGTCAGCGGTTCCCTATCTCAGCCCAGAGAGCCGGTAGAACAACTTTTGTGGTGTCTTTCAGCTGCCTAGCGGAGCAATGTAAAAACTACCAGAGAACTCCTTGCTGGCACCTTCCCCGGTGGAGTTGTGCACGGGGTGTGTTTGGAACGTTTTTTCACCGGCTTAGTCAAAAAGTCAGCGGTTCCCCATCTCAGCCCAGAGAGCAGGTAGAACAACTTTTGTGGTGTCTTTCCGCTGCCTAGCGGAGCAATGTAAAAACTACCAGAGAACTCCGTGCTGGCACCTTCCCCGGTGGAGTTGTGCACGGGGTGTGTTTGGAACGTTTTTTTCACCGGCTTAGTCAAAAAGTCAGCGGTTCCCCATCTCAGCCCAGAGAGCAGGTAGAACAACTTTTGTGGTGTCTTTCCGCTGCCTAGCGGAGCAATGTAAAAACTACCAGAGAACTCCTTGCTGGCACCTTCCCCGGTGGAGTTGTGCACGGGGTGTGTTTGGAACGTTTTTTCACCGGCTTAGTCAAAAAGTCAGCGGTTCCCTATCTCAGCCCAGAGAGCAGGTAGAACAACTTTTGTGGTGTCTTTCCGCTGCCTAGCGGAGCAATGTAAAAACTACCAGAGAACTCCTTGCTGGCACCTTCCCCGGTGGAGTTGTGCACGGGGTGTGTTTGGAACGTTTTTTCACCGGCTTAGTCAAAAAGTCAGCGGTTCCCCATCTCAGCCCAGAGAGCAGGTAGAACAACTTTTGGGGTGTCTTTCCGCTGCCTAGCGGAGCAATGTAAAAACTACCAGAGAACTCCTTGCTGGCACCTTCCCCGGTGGAGTTGTGCACGGGCTGTGTTTGGAACGTTTTTTTCACCGGCTTAGTCAAAAAGTCAGCGGTTCCCCATCTCAGCCCAGAGAGCAGGTTAGAACAACTTTTGTGGTGTCTTTCCGCTGCCTAGCGGAGCAATGTAAAAACTACCAGAGAACTCCTTGCTGGCACCTTCCCCGGTGGAGTTGTGCACGGGCTGTGTTTGGAACGTTTTTTCACCGGCTTAGTCAAAAAGTCAGCGGTTCCCCATCTCAGCCCAGAGAGCAGGTAGAACAACTTTTGTGGTGTCTTTCAACTGCCTAGCGGAGCAATGTAAAAACTACCAGAGAACTCCTTGCTGGCACCTTCCCCGGTGGAGTTGTGCACGGGGTGTGTTTGGAACGTTTTTTCACCGGCTTAGTCAAAAAGTCAGCGGTTCCCCATCTCAGCCCAGAGAGCCGGTAGAACAACTTTTGGGGTGTCTTTCCGATGCCTAGAGGAGCAATGTAAAAACTACCAGAGAACTCCTTGCTGGCACCTTCCCCGGTGGAGTTGTGCACGGGGTGTGTTTGGAACGTTTTTTCACCGGCTTAGTCAAAAAGTCAGCGGTTCCCCATCTCAGCCCAGAGAGCAGGTAGAACAACTTTTGTGGTGTCTTTCAGCTGCCTAGCGGAGCAATGTAAAAACTACCAGAGAACTCCTTGCTGGCACCTTCCCCGGTGGAGTTGTGCACGGGGTGTGTTTGGAACGTTTTTTTCACCGGCTTAGTCAAAAAGTCAGCGGTTCCCCATCTCAGCCCAGAGAGCCGGTAGAACAACTTTTGTGGTGTCTTTCAGCTGCCTAGCGGAGCAATGTAAAAACTACCAGAGAACTCCTTGCTGGCACCTTCCCCGGTGGAGTTGTGCACGGGGTGTGTTTGGAACGATTTTTCACCGGCTTAGTCAAAAAGTCAGCGGTTCCCCATCTCAGCCCAGAGAGCCGGTAGAACAACTTTTGTGGTGTCTTTCAGCAGCCTAGCGGAGCAATGTAAAAACTACCAGAGAACTCCTTGCTGGCACCTTCCCCGGTGGAGTTGTGCACGGGGTGTGTTTGGAACGTTTTTTCACCGGCTTAGTCAAAAAGTCAGCGGTTCCCCATCTCAGCCCAGAGAGCAGGTAGAACAACTTTTGTGGTGTCTTTCCGCTGCCTAGCGGAGCAATGTAAAAACTACCAGAGAACTCCTTGCTGGCACCTTCCCCGGTGGAGTTGTGCACGGGGTGTGTTTGGAACGTTTTTTTCACCGGCTTAGTCAAAAAGTCAGCGGTTCCCCATCTCAGCCCAGAGAGCAGGTAGAACAACTTTTGTGGTGTCTTTCCGCTGCCTAGCGGAGCAATGTAAAAACTACCAGAGAACTCCTTGCTGGCACCTTCCCCGGTGGAGTTGTGCACGGGGTGTGTTTGGAACGTTTTTCACCGGCTTAGTCAAAAAGTCAGCGGTTCCCCATCTCAGCCCAGAGAGCCGGTAGAACAACTTTTGTGGTGTCTTTCAGCTGCCTAGCGGAGCAATGTAAAAACTACCAGAGAACTCCTTGCTGGCACCTTCCCCGGTGGAGTTGTGCACGGGGTGTGTTTGGAACGTTTTTTCACCGGCTTAGTCAAAAAGTCAGCGGTTCCCCATCTCAGCCCAGAGAGCCGGTAGAACAACTTTTGTGGTGTCTTTCCGCTGCCTAGCGGAGCAATGTAAAAACTACCAGAGAACTCCTTGCTGGCACCTTCCCCGGTGGAGTTGTGCACGGGGTGTGTTTGGAACGTTTTTTCACCGGCTTAGTCAAAAAGTCAGCGGTTCCCCATCTCAGCCCAGAGAGCAGGTAGAACAACTTTTGTGGTGTCTTTCAGCTGCCTAGCGGAGCAATGTAAAAACTACCAGAGAACTCCTTGCTGGCACCTTCCCCGGTGGAGTTGTGCACGGGGTGTGTTTGGAACGTTTTTTCACCGGCTTAGTCAAAAAGTCAGCGGTTCCCCATCTCAGCCCAGAGAGCCGGTAGAACAACTTTTGTGGTGTCTTTCAGCTGCCTAGCGGAGCAATGTAAAAACTACCAGAGAACTCCTTGCTGACACCTTCCCCGGTGGAGTTGTGCACGGGGTGTGTTTGGAACGTTTTTTCACCGGCTTAGTCAAAAAGTCAGCGGTTCCCCATCTCAGCCCAGAGAGCCGGTAGAACAACTTTTGTGGTGTCTTTCCGCTGCCTAGCGGAGCAATGTAAAAACTACCAGAGAACTCCTTGCTGGCACCTTCCCCGGTGGAGTTGTGCACGGGGTGTGTTTGGAACGTTTTTTCACCGGCTTAGTCAAAAAGTCAGCGGTTCCCCATCTCAGCCCAGAGAGCAGGTAGAACAACTTTTGTGGTGTCTTTCAGCTGCCTAGCGGAGCAATGTAAAAACTACCAGAGAACTCCTTGCTGGCACCTTCCCCGGTGGAGTTGTGCACGGGGTGTGTTTGGAACGTTTTTTCACCGGCTTAGTCAAAAAGTCAGCGGTTCCCCATCTCAGCCCAGAGAGCAGGTAGAACAACTTTTGTGGTGTCTTTCCGCTGCCTAGTGGAGCAATGTAAAAACTACCAGAGAACTCCTTGCTGACACCTTCCCCGGTGGAGTTGTGCACGGGGTGTGTTTGGAACGTTTTTTCACCGGCTTAGTCAAAAAGTCAGCGGTTCCCTATCTCAGCCCAGAGAGCCGGTAGAACAACTTTTGTGGTGTCTTTCCGCTGCCTAGCGGAGCAATGTAAAAACTACCAGAGAACTCCTTGCTGGCACCTTCCCCGGTGGAGTTGTGCACGGGGTGTGTTTGGAACGTTTTTTCACCGGCTTAGTCAAAAAGTCAGCGGTTCCCCATCTCAGCCCAGAGAGCAGGTAGAACAACTTTTGTGGTGTCTTTCCGCTGCCTAGCGGAGCAATGTAAAAACTACCAGAGAACTCCGTGCTGGCACCTTCCCCGGTGGAGTTGTGCAGGGGGTGTGTTTGGAACGTTTTTTTCACCGGCTTAGTCAAAAAGTCAGCGGTTCCCCATCTCAGCCCAGAGAGCAGGTAGAACAACTTTTGTGGTGTCTTTCAGCTGCCTAGCGGAGCAATGTAAAAACTACCAGAGAACTCCTTGCTGGCACCTTCCCCGGTGGAGTTGTGCACGGGGTGTGTTTGGAACGTTTTTTTCACCGGCTTAGTCAAAAAGTCAGCGGTTCCCCATCTCAGCCCAGAGAGCAGGTAGAACAACTTTTGTGGTGTCTTTCCGCTGCCTAGC
>NW_027660326.1:0-57000 GCF_963210335.1 Falco punctatus
GCCGGCCCTGTTGGTGGAGCGCTGCTGCCGTCTAGCGAAATACATTTGGGTACTGCAGCCGCCCGGTTGGTGGAGCGCTGCTGCCATCTAGCCAAATATACTTGGGTATTGCAGCCGTCCCTGTTGGTGGAGCTCTGCTGCCATCTAGCGAAATATACTTGGGTACTGCAGCCGCCCTTTTGGTAGAGCGCTGCTGCCATCTAGCGAAATGTAATTGGGTACTGCAGCCGCCCTTTTGGTGGAGCGCTGCTGCCATCTAGCGAAATATACTTGGGTAGTGCAGCCGGCGCTGTTGGTGGAGCGCTGCTGCCATCTAGCGAAATATACTTGGGTACTGCAGCCGGCGCTGTTGGTGGAGCGCTGCTGCCATCTAGCGAAATGTAATTGGGTACTGCAGCCGCCCGGTTGGTGGAGCGCTGCTGCCATCTAGCGAAATATATTTGGGTACTGCAGCCGGCCCTGTTGGTGGAGCGCTGCTGCCATCTAGCGAAATGTAATTCGGTACTGCAGCCTCCCTTTTGGTGTAGCGCTGCTGCCATCTAGCGAAATATACTTGGGTACTGCAGCCGGCGCTCTTGGTGGAGCGCTGCTGCCATCTAGCGAAATGTAACTGGGTACTGCAGCCGCCCTGTTGGTGGAGCGCTGCTGCCATCTAGCGACATATACTTGGGTACTGCAGGCGGCCCGGTTGGTGGAGCGCTGCTGCCATCTAGCGAAATATACTTGGGTACTGCAGCCGCCCTTTTGGTGGAGCGCTGCTGCCATCTAGCGAAATGTAATTGGGTACTGCAGCCGACCGGTTTGTGGAGCGCTGCTGCCATCTAGCGAAATATACTTGGGTACTTCAGCCGGCCGGTTGGTGGAGCGCTGCTGCCATCTAGCGAAATATAATTGGGTACTGCAGCCGCCCGGTTGGTGGAGCGCTGCTGCCATCTAGCGAAATATACTTGGGTACTGCAGCCGCCCTTTTGGTGGAGCGCTGCTGCCATCTAGCGAAATGTAATTGGGTACTGCAGCCGCCCTTTTGGTGGAGCGCTGCTGCCATCTAGCGAAATATATTTGGGTACTGCAGCCGGCTCTGTTGGTGGAACGCAGCTGCCATCTAGCGAAATATACTTGGGTACTTCAGCCGGGGTTAGTGTTAGGGTTAAGGTTAGACTGTTAGGGTTAGGGTTAGGGTTAGACTCTTAGGGTTAGACTCTTAGGGTTAGGGTTAGACTCTTAGGGTTAGGGTTAGGGTTAGGGTTAGGGTTAGGGTTAGACTCTTAGGGTTAGGGTTAGACTCTTAGGGTTAGGGTTAGGGTTAGGGTTAGACTCTTAGGGTTAGGGTTAGACTCTTAGGGTTAGGGTAGGGTTAGGGTTAGACTCTTAGGGTTAGGGTTAGGGTTAGGGTTAGGGTTAGACTCTTAGGGTTAGGGTCAGGGTACGGTTAGGGTTAGGGTTAGGGTTAGACTCTTAGGGTTAGGGTTAGGGTTAAGGTTAGACTCTTAGTGTTAGGGTTAGACTTTTAGGGTTAGGGTTAGGGTTAGGGTTAGACTCTTAGGGTTAGGTTTAGGGTTAGGGTTAGGGTTAGACTCTTAGGGTTAAACTCTTATGTTTAGGGTTAGACTGTTAGGGTTAGGGTTAGGGTTAGGGTTAGACTCTTAGGGTTAGGGTTAGACTCTTAGGGTTAGGGTTAGGGTTAGGGTTAGGGTTAGGGTTAGACTCAGGGTTAGGGTTAGACTCTTAGGGTTAGGGTTAGGGTTAGACTCTTAGGGTTAGGCTTAGGGTTAAGGTTAGACTCTTAGTGTTAGGGTTAGACTCTTAGGGTTAGGGTTAGGGTTAGACTCTTAGGGTTAGGGTTAGGGTTAGACTGTTAGGGTTAGGGTTAGGGTTAGGGTTAGACTCTTAGGGTTAAACTCTTATGTTTAGGGTTAGACTGTTAGGGTTAGAGTTAGGGTTAGGGTTAGACTCTTAGGGTTAGACTCTTAGGGTTAGGGTTAGACTGTTAGGGTTAGGGTTAGGGTTAGGGTTAGACTCTTAGGGTTAGGGTTAGACTCTAAAGGTTAGGGTTAGGGTTAGGGTTAGACTCAGGGTTAGGGTTAGACTCTTAGGGTTAGGGTTAGGGTTAGGTTTAGACTCTTAGGGTTAGGGTTAGGGTTAGGCTCTTAGGATTAGGGTTAGGGTTAGGGTTAGGGTTAGGGTTAGACTGTTAGGGTTAGGGTTAGGGTTAGGGTTAGGGTTAGGGTTAGACTCGTAGGGTTAGGGTTAGACTCAGGCTCTTAGGGTTAGGGTTAGACTCAGGCTCTTAGGGTGAGGGTTAGACTCAGGCTCTTAGGGTTAGGGTTAGACTCAGGCTCTTAGGGTTAGGGTTAGACTCAGGCTCTTAGGGTGAGGGTTAGACTCAGGCTCTTAGGGTGAGGGTTAGACTCAGGCTCTTAGGGTTAGGGTTAGACTCAGGCTCTTAGGGTTAGGGTTAGACTCAGGCTCTTCGGGTTAGGGTTAGACTCAGGCTCTTAGGGTTAGGGTTAGACTCAGGCTCTTAGGGTTAGGGTTAGACTCAGGCTCTTAGGGTGAGGGTTAGACTCAGGCTCTTCGGGTTAGGGTTAGACTCAGGCTCTTAGGGTTAGGGTTAGACTCAGGCTCTTCGGGTTAGGGTTAGACTCAGGCTCTTAGGGTTAGGGTTAGACTCAGGCTCTTAGGGTTAGGGTTAGACTCAGGCTCTTCGGGTTAGGGTTAAACTCAGGCTCTTAGGGTTAGGGTTAGACTCAGGCTCTTAGGGTGAGGGTTAGACTCAGGCTCTTAGGGTGAGGGTTAGACTCAGGCTCTTAGGGTTAGGGTTAGACTCAGGCTCTTAGGGTTAGGGTTAGACTCAGGCTCTTCGGGTTAGGGTTAGACTCAGGCTCTTAGGGTGAGGGTTAGACTCAGGCTCTTAGGGTTAGGGTTACACTCAGGCTCTTAGGTTTCGCTAGATGGCAGCAGCGCTCCACCAACCGGGCGGCTGCAGTACCCAAGTATATTTCGCTAGATGGCAGCAGCGCTCCACCAACAGCGCCGGCTGCAGTACCCAAGTATATTTCGCTAGATGGCAGCAGCGCTCCACCAACAGCACCGGCTGCAGTACCCAAATATATTTCGCTAGATGGCAGCAGCGCTCCACCAACAGCACCGGCTGCAGTACCCAATTACATTTCGCTAGATGGCAGCAGTGCTCCACCAACCGGGCGGCTGCAGTACCCAAGTATATTTCGCTAGATGGCAGCAGCGCTCCACCAACAGCGCCGGCTGCAGTACCCAAGTATATTTCGCTAGATGGCAGCAGCGCTCCACCAAAAGGGCGGCTGCAGTACCCATGTATATTACGCTAGATGGCAGCAGCGCTCCACCAAAAGGGCGGCTGCAGTACCCAATTACATTTCGCTAGATGGCAGCAGCGCTCCACCAACAGAGCCGGCTGCAGTACCCAAATATATTTCGCTAGATGGCAGCAGCGCTCCACCAACCGGGCGGCTGCAGTACCCAAGTATATTTCGCTAGATGGCAGCAGTGCTCCACCAACGGGGCCGGCTGCAGTACCCAAGTATATTTCTGCTAGATGGCAGCAGCGCTCCACCAACAGGGCCGGCTGCAGTACCCAAATATATTTCGCTAGATGGCAGCAGCGCTCCACCAACAGAGCGGCTGCAGTACCCAATTACATTTCGCTAGATGGCAGCAGCGCTCCACCAAGAGCGCCGGCTGCAGTACCCAAGTATATTTCGCTAGATGGCAGCAGCGCTCCACCAAAAGGGCGGCTGCAGTACCCAATTACATTTCGCTAGATGGCAGCAGCGATCCACCAACCGGGCGGCTGCAGTACCCAAATATATTTCGCGAGACGGCAGCAGCGCTCCACCAACAGGGCCGGCTGCAGTACCCAAATATATTTCGCTAGATGGCAGCAGCGCTCCACCAACAGGGCCGGCTGCACTACCCAAATATATTTCGCTAGATGGCAGCAGCGCTCCACCAACAGCGCCGGCTGCAGTACCCTAGTCTATTTCGCTAGATAGCAGCAGCGCTCCACCAAAAGGGTTAGGGTTAGACTCAGGCTCTTAGTGTTAGGGTTAGACTCAGGCTCTTAGGGTTAGAGTTAGACTCAGGCTCTTAGGGTGAGGGTTAGACTCAGGCTCTTAGGGTTAGGGTTAGACTCAGGCTCTTCGGGTTAGGGTTAGACTCAGGCTCTTCGGGTTAGGGTTAGACTCAGGCTCTTCGGGTTAGGGTTAGACTCAGGCTCTTAGGGTGAGGTTTAGACTCAGGCTCTTAGGGTTAGGGTTAGACTCAGGCTCTTAGGGTTAGGGTTAGACTCAGGCTCTTAGGGTTAGGGTTAGACTCAGGCTCTTAGGGTTAGGGTTAGACTCAGGCTCTTAGGGTTAGGGTTAGACTCAGGCTCTTCGGGTTAGGGTTAGACTCAGGCTCTTCGGGTTAGGGTTAGACTCAGGCTCTTAGGGTTAGGGTTAGACTCAGGCTCTTAGGGTGAGGGTTAGACTCAGGCTCTTAGGGTTAGGGTTAGACTCAGGCTCTTAGGGTTAGGGTTAGGTTCAGGCTCTTAGGGTTAGGGTTAGACTCAGGCTCTTCGGGTTAGGGTTAGACTCAGGCTCTTCGGGTGAGGGTTAGACTCAGGCTCTTAGGGTTAGGGTTAGACTCAGGCTCTTAGGGTTAGGCTTAGACTCAGGCTCTTCGGGTTAGGGTTAGACTCAGGCTCTTAGGGTTAGGGTTAGACTCAGGCTCTTAGGGTGAGGGTTAGACTCAGGCTCTTAGGGTTAGGGTTAGACTCAGGCTCTTAGGGTTAGGGTTAGACTCAGGCTCTTAGGGTGAGGGTTAGACTCAGGCTCTTAGGGTTAGGGTTAGACTCAGGCTCTTAGGGTTAGGGTTAGACTCAGGCTCTTCGGGTTAGGGTTAGACTCAGGCTCTTCGGGTTAGGGTTAGACTCAGGCTCTTAGGGTGAGGGTTAGACTCAGGCTCTTAGGGTTAGGGTTAGACTCAGGCTCTTAGGGTTAGGGTTAGACTCAGGCTCTTAGGGTGCGGGTTAGACTCAGGCTCTTAGGGTTAGGGTTAGACTCAGGCTCTTCGGGTGAGGGTTAGACTCAGGCTCTTAGGGTGAGGGTTAGGCTCAGGCTCTTAGGGTTAGGGTTAGACTCAGGCTCTTAGGGTTAGGGTTAGACTCAGGCTCTTAGGGTTAGGGTTAGACTCAGGCTCTTCGGGTTAGGGTTAGACTCAGGCTCTTCGGGTTAGGGTTAGACTCAGGCTCTTAGGGTGAGGGTTAGACTCAGGCTCTTAGGGTTAGGGTTAGACTCAGGCTCTTAGGGTTAGGGTTAGACTCAGGCTCTTAGGGTTAGGGTTAGACTCAGGCTCTTAGGGTTAGGGTTAGACTCAGGCTCTTAGGGTGAGGGTTAGACTCAGGCTCTTAGGGTTAGGGTTAGACTCAGGCTCTTAGGGTGAGGGTTAGACTCAGGCTCTTAGGGTTAGGGTTAGACTCAGGCTCTTAGGGTTAGGGTTAGACTCAGGCTCTTAGGGTTAGGGTTAGACTCAGGCTCTTAGGGTTAGGGTTAGACTCAGGCTCTTAGGGTTAGGGTTAGACTCAGGCTCTTAGGGTGAGGGTTAGACTCAGGCTCTTTGGGTGAGGGTTAGACTCAGGCTCTTAGGGTTAGGGTTAGACTCAGGCTCTTAGGGTTAGGGTTAGACTCAGGCTCTTAGGGTGAGGGTTAGACTCAGGCTCTTAGGGTTAGGGTTAGACTCAGGCTCTTAGGGTTAGGGTTAGACTCAGGCCCTTAGGGTTAGGGTTAGACTCAGGCTCTTAGGGTTAGGGTTAGACTCAGGCTCTTAGGGTGAGGGTTAGACTCAGGCTCTTAGGGTTAGGGTTAGACTCAGGCTCTTAGGGTGAGGGTTAGACTCAGGCTCTTAGGGTTAGGGTTAGACTCAGGCTCTTAGAGTTAGGGTTAGACTCAGGCTCTTCGGGTTAGGGTTAGACTCAGGCTCTTAGGGTTAGGGTTAGACTCAGGCTCTTAGGGTGAGGGTTAGACTCAGGCTCTTAGGGTTAGGGTTAGACTCAGGCTCTTCGGGTTAGGGTTAGACTCAGGCTCTTCGGGTGAGGGTTAGACTCAGGCTCTTCGGGTTAGGGTTAGACTCAGGCTCTTAGGGTTAGGGTTAGACTCAGGCTCTTCGGGTTAGGGTTAGACTCAGGCTCTTCGGGTTAGGGTTAGACTCAGGCTCTTAGGGTTAGGGTTAGACTCAGGCTCTTAGGGTGAGGGTTAGACTCAGGCTCTTAGGGTGAGGGTTAGACTCAGGCTCTTAGGGTGAGGGTTAGACTCAGGCTCTTAGGGTTAGGGTTAGACTCAGGCTCTTAGGGTTAGGGTTAGACTCAGGCTCTTCGGGTTAGGGTTAGACTCAGGCTCTTCGGGTTAGGGTTAGACTCAGGCTCTTAGGGTGAGGGTTAGACTCAGGCTCTTAGGGTTAGGGTTAGACTCAGGCTCTTAGGGTTAGGGTTAGACTCAGGCTCTTAGGGTGCGGGTTAGACTCAGGCTCTTAGGGTTAGGGTTAGACTCAGGCTCTTCGGGTGAGGGTTAGACTCAGGCTCTTAGGGTGAGGGTTAGGCTCAGGCTCTTAGGGTGACGGTTAGACTCAGGCTCTTAGGGTTAGGGTTAGACTCAGGCTCTTAGGGTTAGACTCAGGCTCTTAGGGTTAGGGTTAGACTCAGGCTCTTAGGGTTAGGGTTAGACTCAGGCTCTTCGGGTTAGGGTTAGACTCAGGCTCTTAGGGTGAGGGTTAGACTCAGGCTCTTAGGGTTAGGGTTAGACTCAGGCTCTTAGGGTTAGGGTTAGACTGAGGCTCTTAGGGTTAGGGTTAGACTCAGGCTCTTAGGGTTAGGGTTAGACTCAGGCTCTTAGGGTTAGGGTTAGACTCAGGCTCTTAGGGTGAGGGTTAGACTCAGGCTCTTAGGGTTAGGGTTAGACTCAGGCTCTTAGGGTTAGGGTTAGACTCAGGCTCTTAGGGTTAGGGTTAGACTCAGGCTCTTAGGGTTAGGGTTAGACTCAGGCTCTTAGGGTTAGGGTTAGACTCAGGCTCTTAGGGTTAGGGTTAGACTCAGGCTCTTAGGGTGAGGGTTAGACTCAGGCTCTTTGGGTGAGGGTTAGACTCAGGCTCTTAGGGTTAGGGTTAGACTCAGGCTCTTAGGGTTAGGGTTAGACTCAGGCTCTTAGGGTGAGGGTTAGACTCAGGCTCTTAGGGTTAGGGTTAGACTCAGGCTCTTAGGGTTAGGGTTAGACTCAGGCTCTTAGGGTTAGGGTTAGACTCAGGCTCTTAGGGTTAGGGTTAGACTCAGGCTCTTAGGGTGAGGGTTAGACTCAGGCTCTTAGGGTTAGGGTTAGACTCAGGCTCTTAGGGTTAGGGTTAGACTCAGGCTCTTAGGGTGAGGGTTAGACTCAGGCTCTTCGGGTTAGGGTTAGACTCAGGCTCTTAGGGTGAGGGTTAGACTCAGGCTCTTCGGGTTAGGGTTAGACTCAGGCTCTTAGGGTGAGGGTTAGACTCAGGCTCTTAGGGTTAGGGTTAGACTCAGGCTCTTAGGGTGAGGGTTAGACTCAGGCTCTTAGGGTGAGGGTTAGACTCAGGCTCTTAGGGTTAGGGTTAGACTCAGGCTCTTAGGGTTAGGGTTAGACTCAGGCTCTTAGGGTTAGGGTTAGACTCAGGCTCTTAGGGTTAGGGTTAGACTCAGGCTCTTAGGGTTAGGGTTAGACTCAGGCTCTTAGGGTTAGGGTTAGACTCAGGCTCTTCGGGTTAGGGTTAGACTCAGGCTCTTCGGGTTAGGGTTAGACTCAGGCTCTTCGGGTTAGGGTTAGACTCAGGCTCTTAGGGTTAGGGTTAGACTCAGGCTCTTAGGGTGAGGGTTAGACTCAGGCTCTTCGGGTTAGGGTTAGACTCAGGCTCTTAGGGTTAGGGTTAGACTCAGGCTCTTCGGGTTAGGGTTAGACTCAGGCTCTTAGGCTTAGGGTTAGACTCAGGCTCTTAGGGTTAGGGTTAGACTCAGGCTCTTAGGGTTAGGGTTAGACTCAGGCTCTTAGGGTGAGGGTTAGACTCAGGCGCTTCGGGTTAGGGTTAGACTCAGGCTCTTAGGCTTAGGGTTAGACTCAGGCTCTTAGGGTTAGGGTTAGACTCAGGCTCTTAGGGTGAGGGTTAGACTCAGGCTCTTAGGGTGAGGGTTAGACTCAGGCTCTTAGGGTTAGGGTTAGACTCAGGCTCTTAGGGTGAGGGTTAGACTCAGGCTCTTCGGGTTAGGGTTAGACTCAGGCTCTTAGGCTTAGGGTTAGACTCAGGCTCTTAGGGTTAGGGTTAGACTCAGGCTCTTAGGGTTAGGGTTAGACTCAGGCTCTTCGGGTTACGGTTCGACTCAGGCTCTTAGGGTGAGGGTTAGACTCAGGCTCTTAGGGTTAGGGTTAGACTCAGGCTCTTCGGGTTAGGGTTAGACTCAGGCTCTTAGGGTGAGGGTTAGACTCAGGCTCTTAGGCTTAGGGTTAGACTCAGGCTCTTAGGGTTAGGGTTAGACTCAGGCTCTTAGGGTGAGGGTTAGACTCAGGCTCTTAGGGTTAGGGTTAGACTCAGGCTCTTAGGGTTAGGGTTAGACTCAGGCTCTTCGGGTTAGGGTTAGACTCAGGCGCTTCGGGTTAGGGTTAGACTCAGGCTCTTAGGGTTAGGGTTAGACTCAGGCTCTTCGGGTTAGGGTTAGACTCAGGCTCTTAGGGTTAGGGTTAGACTCAGGCTCTTAGGGTTAGGGTTAGACTCAGGCTCTTAGGGTGAGGGTTAGACTCAGGCTCTTCGGGTTAGGGTTAGACTCAGGCTCTTCGGGTTAGGGTTAGACTCAGGCTCTTAGGGTTAGGGTTAGACTCAGGCTCTTAGGGTTAGGGTTAGACTCAGGCTCTTAGGGTGAGGGTTAGACTCAGGCTCTTCGGGTTAGGGTTAGACTCAGGCTCTTCGGGTTAGGGTTAGACTCAGGCTCTTAGGGTTAGGGTTAGACTCAGGCTCTTCGGGTTAGGGTTAGACTCAGGCTCTTAGGGTTAGGGTTAGACTCAGGCTCTTAGGGTTAGGGTTAGACTCAGGCTCTTAGGGTGAGGGTTAGACTCAGGCGCTTCGGGTTAGGGTTAGACTCAGGCTCTTAGGCTTAGGGTTAGACTCAGGCTCTTAGGGTTAGGGTTAGACTCAGGCTCTTAGGGTTAGGGTTAGACTCAGGCTCTTAGGGTGAGGGTTAGACTCAGGCTCTTAGGGTTAGGGTTAGACTCAGGCTCTTAGGGTGAGGGTTAGACTCAGGCTCTTCGGGTTAGGGTTAGACTCAGGCTCTTAGGCTTAGGGTTAGACTCAGGCTCTTAGGGTTAGGGTTAGACTCAGGCTCTTAGGGTGAGGGTTAGACTCAGGCTCTTCGGGTGAGGGTTAGACTCAGGCTCTTAGGGTTAGGGTTAGACTCAGGCTCTTCGGGTTAGGGTTAGACTCAGGCGCTTCGGGTTAGGGTTAGACTCAGGCTCTTAGGGTTAGGGTTAGACTCAGGCTCTTCGGGTTAGGGTTAGACTCAGGCTCTTAGGGTTAGGGTTAGACTCAGGCTCTTAGGGTTAGGGTTAGACTCAGGCTCTTAGGGTGAGGGTTAGACTCAGGCTCTTAGGGTTAGGGTTAGACTCAGGCTCTTAGGGTGAGGGTTAGACTCAGGCTCTTAGGGTGAGGGTTAGACTCAGGCTCTTAGGGTGAGGGTTAGACTCAGGCTCTTCGGGTTAGGGTTAGACTCAGGCTCTTCGGGTTAGGGTTAGACTCAGGCTCTTAGGGTTTGGGTTAGACTCAGGCTCTTAGGGTTAGGGTTAGACTCAGGCCCTTAGGGTTAGGGTTAGACTCAGGCTCTTAGGGTTAGGGTTAGACTCAGGCTCTTAGGGTGAGGGTTAGACTCAGGCTCTTAGGGTTAGGGTTAGACTCAGGCTCTTAGGGTTAGGGTTAGACTCAGGCTCTTAGAGTTAGGGTTAGACTCAGGCTCTTAGGGTTAGGGTTAGACTCAGGCTCTTAGGGTTAGGGTTAGACTCAGGCTCTTAGGGTGAGGGTTAGACTCAGGCTCTTTGGGTGAGGGTTAGACTCAGGCTCTTAGGGTTAGGGTTAGACTCAGGCTCTTAGGGTTAGGGTTAGACTCAGGCTCTTAGGGTGAGGGTTAGACTCAGGCTCTTAGGGTTAGGGTTAGACTCAGGCTCTTAGAGTTAGGGTTAGACTCAGGCTCTTCGGGTTAGGGTTAGACTCAGGCTCTTAGGGTTAGGGTTAGACTCAGGCTCTTAGGGTTAGGGTTAGACTCAGGCTCTTAGGGTTAGGGTTAGACTCAGGCTCTTAGGGTTAGGGTTAGACTCAGGCTCTTCGGGTTAGGGTTAAACTCAGGCTCTTAGGGTTAGGGTTAGACTCAGGCTCTTAGGGTTAGGGTTAGACTCAGGCTCTTCGGGTTACGGTTCGACTCAGGCTCTTAGGGTGAGGGTTAGACTCAGGCTCTTAGGGTTAGGGTTAGACTCAGGCTCTTAGGGTTAGGGTTAGACTCAGGCTCTTAGGGTTAGGGTTAGACTCAGGCTCTTAGGGTTAGGGTTAGACTCAGGCTCTTAGGGTTAGGGTTAGACTCAGGCTCTTAGGGTTAGGGTTAGACTCAGGCTCTTCGGGTTAGGGTTAGACTCAGGCTCTTCGGGTTAGGGTTAGACTCAGGCTCTTCGGGTTAGGGTTAGACTCAGGCTCTTAGGGTTAGGGTTAGACTCAGGCTCTTAGGGTGAGGGTTAGACTCAGGCTCTTCGGGTTAGGGTTAGACTCAGGCTCTTAGGGTTAGGGTTAGACTCAGGCTCTTAGGGTTAGGGTTAGACTCAGGCTCTTCGGGTTAGGGTTAGACTCAGGCTCTTAGGGTTAGGGTTAGACTCAGGCTCTTAGGGTTAGGGTTAGACTCAGGCTCTTAGGGTTAGGGTTAGACTCAGGCGCTTCGGGTTAGGGTTAGACTCAGGCTCTTAGGCTTAGGGTTAGACTCAGGCTCTTAGGGTTAGGGTTAGACTCAGGCTCTTAGGGTGAGGGTTAGACTCAGGCTCTTAGGGTGAGGGTTAGACTCAGGCTCTTAGGGTTAGGGTTAGACTCAGGCTCTTAGGGTGAGGGTTAGACTCAGGCTCTTCGGGTTAGGGTTAGACTCAGGCTCTTAGGGTTAGGGTTAGACTCAGGCTCTTAGGGTTAGGGTTAGACTCAGGCTCTTCGGGTTACGGTTCGACTCAGGCTCTTAGGGTGAGGGTTAGACTCAGGCTCTTAGGGTTAGGGTTAGACTCAGGCTCTTCGGGTTAGGGTTAGACTCAGGCTCTTAGGGTGAGGGTTAGACTCAGGCTCTTCGGGTTAGGGTTAGACTCAGGCTCTTCGGGTTAGGGTTAGACTCAGGCTCTTCGGGTTAGGGTTAGACTCAGGCTCTTAGGGTGAGGGTTAGACTCAGGCTCTTAGGGTTAGGGTTAGACTCAGGCTCTTAGGGTTAGGGTTAGACTCAGGCTCTTCGGGTTAGGGTTAGACTCAGGCTCTTAGGGTTAGGGTTAGACTGAGGCTCTTCGGGTTAGGGTTAGACTCAGGCTCTTAGGGTTAGGGTTAGACTCAGGCTCTTAGGGTGAGGGTTAGACTCAGGCTCTTAGGGTTAGGGTTAGACTCAGGCTCTTAGGGTTAGGGTTAGACTCAGGCTCTTAGGGTGAGGGTTAGACTCAGGCTCTTCGGGTTAGGGTTAGACTCAGGCTCTTCGGGTTAGGGTTAGACTCAGGCTCTTCGGGTTAGGGTTAGACTCAGGCTCTTAGGGTTAGGGTTAGACTCAGGCTCTTAGGGTGAGGGTTAGACTCAGGCTCTTCGGGTTAGGGTTAGACTCAGGCTCTTCGGGTTAGGGTTAGACTCAGGCTCTTAGGGTTAGGGTTAGACTCAGGCTCTTCGGGTTAGGGTTAGACTCAGGCTCTTAGGGTTAGGGTTAGACTCAGGCTCTTAGGGTTAGGGTTAGACTCAGGCTCTTAGGGTTAGGGTTAGACTCAGGCTCTTAGGGTTAGGGTTAGACTCAGGCTCTTCGGGTTAGGGTTAGACTCAGGCTCTTCGGGTTAGGGTTAGACTCAGGCTCTTAGGGTTAGGGTTAGACTCAGGCTCTTAGGGTTAGGGTTAGACTCAGGCTCTTAGGGTGCGGGTTAGACTCAGGCTCTTAGGGTTAGGGTTAGACTCAGGCTCTTCGGGTGAGGGTTAGACTCAGGCTCTTAGGGTGAGGGTTAGGCTCAGGCTCTTAGGGTGACGGTTAGACTCAGGCTCTTCGGGTTAGGGTTAGACTCAGGCTCTTAGGGTTAGGGTTAGACTCAGGCTCTTCGGGTTAGGGTTAGACTCAGGCTCTTAGGCTTAGGGTTAGACTCAGGCTCTTAGGGTTAGGGTTAGACTCAGGCTCTTAGGGTTAGGGTTAGACTCAGGCTCTTAGGGTGAGGGTTAGACTCAGGCGCTTCGGGTTAGGGTTAGACTCAGGCTCTTAGGCTTAGGGTTAGACTCAGGCTCTTAGGGTTAGGGTTAGACTCAGGCTCTTAGGGTGAGGGTTAGACTCAGGCTCTTAGGGTGAGGGTTAGACTCAGGCTCTTAGGGTTAGGGTTAGACTCAGGCTCTTAGGGTGAGGGTTAGACTCAGGCTCTTCGGGTTAGGGTTAGACTCAGGCTCTTAGGCTTAGGGTTAGACTCAGGCTCTTAGGGTTAGGGTTAGACTCAGGCTCTTAGGGTTAGGGTTAGACTCAGGCTCTTCGGGTTACGGTTCGACTCAGGCTCTTAGGGTGAGGGTTAGACTCAGGCTCTTAGGGTTAGGGTTAGACTCAGGCTCTTCGGGTTAGGGTTAGACTCAGGCTCTTAGGGTGAGGGTTAGACTCAGGCTCTTAGGCTTAGGGTTAGACTCAGGCTCTTAGGGTTAGGGTTAGACTCAGGCTCTTAGGGTGAGGGTTAGACTCAGGCTCTTAGGGTTAGGGTTAGACTCAGGCTCTTAGGGTTAGGGTTAGACTCAGGCTCTTCGGGTTAGGGTTAGACTCAGGCGCTTCGGGTTAGGGTTAGACTCAGGCTCTTAGGGTTAGGGTTAGACTCAGGCTCTTCGGGTTAGGGTTAGACTCAGGCTCTTAGGGTTAGGGTTAGACTCAGGCTCTTAGGGTTAGGGTTAGACTCAGGCTCTTAGGGTGAGGGTTAGACTCAGGCTCTTCGGGTTAGGGTTAGACTCAGGCTCTTCGGGTTAGGGTTAGACTCAGGCTCTTCGGGTTAGGGTTAGACTCAGGCTCTTAGGGTTAGGGTTAGACTCAGGCTCTTAGGGTGAGGGTTAGACTCAGGCTCTTCGGGTTAGGGTTAGACTCAGGCTCTTCGGGTTAGGGTTAGACTCAGGCTCTTAGGGTTAGGGTTAGACTCAGGCTCTTCGGGTTAGGGTTAGACTCAGGCTCTTAGGGTTAGGGTTAGACTCAGGCTCTTAGGGTTAGGGTTAGACTCAGGCTCTTAGGGTGAGGGTTAGACTCAGGCGCTTCGGGTTAGGGTTAGACTCAGGCTCTTAGGCTTAGGGTTAGACTCAGGCTCTTAGGGTTAGGGTTAGACTCAGGCTCTTAGGGTTAGGGTTAGACTCAGGCTCTTAGGGTGAGGGTTAGACTCAGGCTCTTAGGGTTAGGGTTAGACTCAGGCTCTTAGGGTGAGGGTTAGACTCAGGCTCTTCGGGTTAGGGTTAGACTCAGGCTCTTAGGCTTAGGGTTAGACTCAGGCTCTTAGGGTTAGGGTTAGACTCAGGCTCTTAGGGTGAGGGTTAGACTCAGGCTCTTCGGGTGAGGGTTAGACTCAGGCTCTTAGGGTTAGGGTTAGACTCAGGCTCTTCGGGTTAGGGTTAGACTCAGGCGCTTCGGGTTAGGGTTAGACTCAGGCTCTTAGGGTTAGGGTTAGACTCAGGCTCTTCGGGTTAGGGTTAGACTCAGGCTCTTAGGGTTAGGGTTAGACTCAGGCTCTTAGGGTTAGGGTTAGACTCAGGCTCTTAGGGTGAGGGTTAGACTCAGGCTCTTAGGGTTAGGGTTAGACTCAGGCTCTTAGGGTGAGGGTTAGACTCAGGCTCTTAGGGTGAGGGTTAGACTCAGGCTCTTAGGGTGAGGGTTAGACTCAGGCTCTTCGGGTTAGGGTTAGACTCAGGCTCTTCGGGTTAGGGTTAGACTCAGGCTCTTAGGGTTTGGGTTAGACTCAGGCTCTTAGGGTTAGGGTTAGACTCAGGCCCTTAGGGTTAGGGTTAGACTCAGGCTCTTAGGGTTAGGGTTAGACTCAGGCTCTTAGGGTGAGGGTTAGACTCAGGCTCTTAGGGTTAGGGTTAGACTCAGGCTCTTAGGGTTAGGGTTAGACTCAGGCTCTTAGAGTTAGGGTTAGACTCAGGCTCTTAGGGTTAGGGTTAGACTCAGGCTCTTACGGTTAGGGTTAGACTCAGGCTCTTAGGGTGAGGGTTAGACTCAGGCTCTTTGGGTGAGGGTTAGACTCAGGCTCTTAGGGTTAGGGTTAGACTCAGGCTCTTAGGGTTAGGGTTAGACTCAGGCTCTTAGGGTGAGGGTTAGACTCAGGCTCTTAGGGTTAGGGTTAGACTCAGGCTCTTAGAGTTAGGGTTAGACTCAGGCTCTTCGGGTTAGGGTTAGACTCAGGCTCTTAGGGTTAGGGTTAGACTCAGGCTCTTAGGGTTAGGGTTAGACTCAGGCTCTTAGGGTTAGGGTTAGACTCAGGCTCTTAGGGTTAGGGTTAGACTCAGGCTCTTCGGGTTAGGGTTAAACTCAGGCTCTTAGGGTTAGGGTTAGACTCAGGCTCTTAGGGTTAGGGTTAGACTCAGGCTCTTCGGGTTACGGTTCGACTCAGGCTCTTAGGGTGAGGGTTAGACTCAGGCTCTTAGGGTTAGGGTTAGACTCAGGCTCTTAGGGTTAGGGTTAGACTCAGGCTCTTAGGGTTAGGGTTAGACTCAGGCTCTTAGGGTTAGGGTTAGACTCAGGCTCTTCGGGTTAGGGTTAGACTCAGGCTCTTCGGGTTAGGGTTAGACTCAGGCTCTTAGGGTTAGGGTTAGACTCAGGCTCTTAGGGTTAGGGTTAGACTCAGGCTCTTAGGGTGAGGGTTAGACTCAGGCTCTTCGGGTTAGGGTTAGACTCAGGCTCTTCGGGTTAGGGTTAGACTCAGGCTCTTCGGGTTAGGGTTAGACTCAGGCTCTTAGGGTTAGGGTTAGACTCAGGCTCTTAGGGTGAGGGTTAGACTCAGGCTCTTCGGGTTAGGGTTAGACTCAGGCTCTTCGGGTTAGGGTTAGACTCAGGCTCTTAGGGTTAGGGTTAGACTCAGGCTCTTCGGGTTAGGGTTAGACTCAGGCTCTTAGGGTTAGGGTTAGACTCAGGCTCTTAGGGTTAGGGTTAGACTCAGGCTCTTAGGGTGAGGGTTAGACTCAGGCGCTTCGGGTTAGGGTTAGACTCAGGCTCTTAGGCTTAGGGTTAGACTCAGGCTCTTAGGGTTAGGGTTAGACTCAGGCTCTTAGGGTTAGGGTTAGACTCAGGCTCTTAGGGTGAGGGTTAGACTCAGGCTCTTAGGGTTAGGGTTAGACTCAGGCTCTTAGGGTGAGGGTTAGACTCAGGCTCTTCGGGTTAGGGTTAGACTCAGGCTCTTCGGGTTAGGGTTAGACTCAGGCTCTTAGGCTTAGGGTTAGACTCAGGCTCTTAGGGTTAGGGTTAGACTCAGGCTCTTAGGGTGAGGGTTAGACTCAGGCTCTTCGGGTGAGGGTTAGACTCAGGCTCTTAGGGTTAGGGTTAGACTCAGGCTCTTCGGGTTAGGGTTAGACTCAGGCGCTTCGGGTTAGGGTTAGACTCAGGCTCTTAGGGTTAGGGTTAGACTCAGGCTCTTCGGGTTAGGGTTAGACTCAGGCTCTTAGGGTTAGGGTTAGACTCAGGCTCTTAGGGTTAGGGTTAGACTCAGGCTCTTAGGGTGAGGGTTAGACTCAGGCTCTTAGGGTTAGGGTTAGACTCAGGCTCTTAGGGTGAGGGTTAGACTCAGGCTCTTAGGGTGAGGGTTAGACTCAGGCTCTTAGGGTGAGGGTTAGACTCAGGCTCTTCGGGTTAGGGTTAGACTCAGGCTCTTCGGGTTAGGGTTAGACTCAGGCTCTTAGGGTTTGGGTTAGACTCAGGCTCTTAGGGTTAGGGTTAGACTCAGGCCCTTAGGGTTAGGGTTAGACTCAGGCTCTTAGGGTTAGGGTTAGACTCAGGCTCTTAGGGTGAGGGTTAGACTCAGGCTCTTAGGGTTAGGGTTAGACTCAGGCTCTTAGGGTTAGGGTTAGACTCAGGCTCTTAGAGTTAGGGTTAGACTCAGGCTCTTAGGGTTAGGGTTAGACTCAGGCTCTTACGGTTAGGGTTAGACTCAGGCTCTTCGGGTGAGGGTTAGACTCAGGCTCTTTGGGTGAGGGTTAGACTCAGGCTCTTAGGGTTAGGGTTAGACTCAGGCTCTTAGGGTTAGGGTTAGACTCAGGCTCTTAGGGTGAGGGTTAGACTCAGGCTCTTAGGGTTAGGGTTAGACTCAGGCTCTTAGAGTTAGGGTTAGACTCAGGCTCTTCGGGTTAGGGTTAGACTCAGGCTCTTAGGGTTAGGGTTAGACTCAGGCTCTTAGGGTTAGGGTTAGACTCAGGCTCTTAGGGTTAGGGTTAGACTCAGGCTCTTAGGGTTAGGGTTAGACTCAGGCTCTTCGGGTTAGGGTTAAACTCAGGCTCTTAGGGTTAGGGTTAGACTCAGGCTCTTAGGGTTAGGGTTAGACTCAGGCTCTTCGGGTTACGGTTCGACTCAGGCTCTTAGGGTGAGGGTTAGACTCAGGCTCTTAGGGTTAGGGTTAGACTCAGGCTCTTAGGGTTAGGGTTAGACTCAGGCTCTTAGGGTTAGGGTTAGACTCAGGCTCTTAGGGTTAGGGTTAGACTCAGGCTCTTAGGGTTAGGGTTAGACTCAGGCTCTTAGGGTTAGGGTTAGACTCAGGCTCTTCGGGTTAGGGTTAGACTCAGGCTCTTCGGGTTAGGGTTAGACTCAGGCTCTTAGGGTTAGGGTTAGACTCAGGCTCTTAGGGTGAGGGTTAGACTCAGGCTCTTCGGGTTAGGGTTAGACTCAGGCTCTTAGGGTTAGGGTTAGACTCAGGCTCTTAGGGTTAGGGTTAGACTCAGGCTCTTCGGGTTAGGGTTAGACTCAGGCTCTTAGGGTTAGGGTTAGACTCAGGCTCTTAGGGTTAGGGTTAGACTCAGGCTCTTAGGGTTAGGGTTAGACTCAGGCGCTTCGGGTTAGGGTTAGACTCAGGCTCTTAGGCTTAGGGTTAGACTCAGGCTCTTAGGGTTAGGGTTAGACTCAGGCTCTTAGGGTGAGGGTTAGACTCAGGCTCTTAGGGTGAGGGTTAGACTCAGGCTCTTAGGGTTAGGGTTAGACTCAGGCTCTTAGGGTGAGGGTTAGACTCAGGCTCTTCGGGTTAGGGTTAGACTCAGGCTCTTAGGGTTAGGGTTAGACTCAGGCTCTTAGGGTTAGGGTTAGACTCAGGCTCTTCGGGTTACGGTTCGACTCAGGCTCTTAGGGTGAGGGTTAGACTCAGGCTCTTAGGGTTAGGGTTAGACTCAGGCTCTTCGGGTTAGGGTTAGACTCAGGCTCTTAGGGTGAGGGTTAGACTCAGGCTCTTCGGGTTAGGGTTAGACTCAGGCTCTTCGGGTTAGGGTTAGACTCAGGCTCTTCGGGTTAGGGTTAGACTCAGGCTCTTAGGGTGAGGGTTAGACTCAGGCTCTTAGGGTTAGGGTTAGACTCAGGCTCTTAGGGTTAGGGTTAGACTCAGGCTCTTCGGGTTAGGGTTAGACTCAGGCTCTTAGGGTTAGGGTTAGACTGAGGCTCTTCGGGTTAGGGTTAGACTCAGGCTCTTAGGGTTAGGGTTAGACTCAGGCTCTTAGGGTGAGGGTTAGACTCAGGCTCTTAGGGTTAGGGTTAGACTCAGGCTCTTAGGGTTAGGGTTAGACTCAGGCTCTTAGGGTGAGGGTTAGACTCAGGCTCTTCGGGTTAGGGTTAGACTCAGGCTCTTCGGGTTAGGGTTAGACTCAGGCTCTTCGGGTTAGGGTTAGACTCAGGCTCTTAGGGTTAGGGTTAGACTCAGGCTCTTAGGGTGAGGGTTAGACTCAGGCTCTTCGGGTTAGGGTTAGACTCAGGCTCTTCGGGTTAGGGTTAGACTCAGGCTCTTAGGGTTAGGGTTAGACTCAGGCTCTTCGGGTTAGGGTTAGACTCAGGCTCTTAGGGTTAGGGTTAGACTCAGGCTCTTAGGGTTAGGGTTAGACTCAGGCTCTTAGGGTTAGGGTTAGACTCAGGCTCTTAGGGTTAGGGTTAGACTCAGGCTCTTCGGGTTAGGGTTAGACTCAGGCTCTTCGGGTTAGGGTTAGACTCAGGCTCTTAGGGTTAGGGTTAGACTCAGGCTCTTAGGGTTAGGGTTAGACTCAGGCTCTTAGGGTGCGGGTTAGACTCAGGCTCTTAGGGTTAGGGTTAGACTCAGGCTCTTCGGGTTAGGGTTAGACTCAGGCTCTTAGGGTGAGGGTTAGGCTCAGGCTCTTAGGGTGACGGTTAGACTCAGGCTCTTAGGGTTAGGGTTAGACTCAGGCTCTTAGAGTTAGGGTTAGACTCAGGCTCTTCGGGTTAGGGTTAGACTCAGGCTCTTAGGGTTAGGGTTAGACTCAGGCTCTTAGGGTTAGGGTTAGACTCAGGCTCTTAGGGTTAGGGTTAGACTCAGGCTCTTAGGGTGAGGGTTAGGCTCAGGCTCTTAGGGTGAGGGTTAGACTCAGGCTCTTAGGGTTAGGGTTAGACTCAGGCTCTTAGGGTGAGGGTTAGACTCAGGCTCTTCGGGTTAGGGTTAGACTCAGGCTCTTAGGGTTAGGGTTAGACTCAGGCTCTTAGGGTGAGGGTTAGACTCAGGCTCTTAGGGTTAGGGTTAGACTCAGGCTCTTCGGGTTAGGGTTAGACTCAGGCTCTTCGGGTGAGGGTTAGACTCAGGCTCTTCGGGTTAGGGTTAGACTCAGGCTCTTCGGGTTAGGGTTAGACTCAGGCTCTTCGGGTTAGGGTTAGACTCAGGCTCTTAGGGTGAGGGTTAGACTCAGGCTCTTAGGGTGAGGGTTAGACTCAGGCTCTTAGGGGTGAGGGGTTAGACTCAGGCTCTTAGGGTTAGGGTTAGACTCAGGCTCTTAGGGTTAGGGTTAGACTCAGGCTCTTCGGGTTAGGGTTAGACTCAGGCTCTTCGGGTTAGGGTTAGACTCAGGCTCTTAGGGTGAGGGTTAGACTCAGGCTCTTAGGGTTAGGGTTAGACTCAGGCTCTTAGGGTTAGGGTTAGACTCAGGCTCTTAGGGTGCGGGTTAGACTCAGGCTCTTAGGGTTAGGGTTAGACTCAGGCTCTTCGGGTGAGGGTTAGACTCAGGCTCTTAGGGTGAGGGTTAGGCTCAGGCTCTTAGGGTGACGGTTAGACTCAGGCTCTTAGGGTTAGGGTTAGACTCAGGCTCTTAGGGTTAGGGTTAGACTCAGGCTCTTAGGGTTAGGGTTAGACTCAGGCTCTTAGGGTTAGGGTTAGACTCAGGCTCTTAGGGTTAGGGTTAGACTCAGGCTCTTAGGGTGAGGGTTAGACTCAGGCTCTTAGGGTTAGGGTTAGACTCAGGCTCTTAGGGTTAGGGTTAGACTCAGGCTCTTAGGGTTAGGGTTAGACTCAGGCTCTTAGGGTTAGGGTTAGACTCAGGCTCTTAGGGTTAGGGTTAGACTCAGGCTCTTAGGGTGAGGGTTAGACTCAGGCTCTTAGGGTTAGGGTTAGACTCAGGCTCTTAGGGTTAGGGTTAGACTCAGGCTCTTAGGGTTAGGGTTAGACTCAGGCTCTTAGGGTTAGGGTTAGACTCAGGCTCTTAGGGTTAGGGTTAGACTCAGGCTCTTAGGGTTAGGGTTAGACTCAGGCTCTTCGGGTTAGGGTTAGACTCAGGCTCTTAGGGTTAGGGTTAGACTGAGGCTCTTCGGGTTAGGGTTAGACTCAGGCTCTTAGGGTTAGGGTTAGACTCAGGCTCTTAGGGTGAGGGTTAGACTCAGGCTCTTAGGGTTAGGGTTAGACTCAGGCTCTTAGGGTTAGGGTTAGACTCAGGCTCTTAGGGTGAGGGTTAGACTCAGGCTCTTCGGGTTAGGGTTAGACTCAGGCTCTTCGGGTTAGGGTTAGACTCAGGCTCTTCGGGTTAGGGTTAGACTCAGGCTCTTAGGGTTAGGGTTAGACTCAGGCTCTTAGGGTGAGGGTTAGACTCAGGCTCTTCGGGTTAGGGTTAGACTCAGGCTCTTCGGGTTAGGGTTAGACTCAGGCTCTTAGGGTTAGGGTTAGACTCAGGCTCTTCGGGTTAGGGTTAGACTCAGGCTCTTAGGGTTAGGGTTAGACTCAGGCTCTTAGGGTTAGGGTTAGACTCAGGCTCTTAGGGTTAGGGTTAGACTCAGGCTCTTAGGGTTAGGGTTAGACTCAGGCTCTTCGGGTTAGGGTTAGACTCAGGCTCTTCGGGTTAGGGTTAGACTCAGGCTCTTAGGGTTAGGGTTAGACTCAGGCTCTTAGGGTTAGGGTTAGACTCAGGCTCTTAGGGTGCGGGTTAGACTCAGGCTCTTAGGGTGAGGGTTAGACTCAGGCTCTTCGGGTGAGGGTTAGACTCAGGCTCTTAGGGTGAGGGTTAGGCTCAGGCTCTTAGGGTGACGGTTAGACTCAGGCTCTTAGGGTAGGGTTAGACTCAGGCTCTTAGAGTTAGGGTTAGACTCAGGCTCTTCGGGTTAGGGTTAGACTCAGGCTCTTAGGGTTAGGGTTAGACTCAGGCTCTTAGGGTTAGGGTTAGACTCAGGCTCTTAGGGTTAGGGTTAGACTCAGGCTCTTAGGGTGAGGGTTAGGCTCAGGCTCTTAGGGTGAGGGTTAGACTCAGGCTCTTAGGGTTAGGGTTAGACTCAGGCTCTTAGGGTGAGGGTTAGACTCAGGCTCTTCGGGTTAGGGTTAGACTCAGGCTCTTAGGGTTAGGGTTAGACTCAGGCTCTTAGGGTGAGGGTTAGACTCAGGCTCTTCGGGTTAGGGTTAGACTCAGGCTCTTCGGGTTAGGGTTAGACTCAGGCTCTTCGGGTGAGGGTTAGACTCAGGCTCTTCGGGTTAGGGTTAGACTCAGGCTCTTCGGGTTAGGGTTAGACTCAGGCTCTTCGGGTTAGGGTTAGACTCAGGCTCTTAGGGTGAGGGTTAGACTCAGGCTCTTAGGGTGAGGGTTAGACTCAGGCTCTTAGGGTGAGGGTTAGACTCAGGCTCTTAGGGTTAGGGTTAGACTCAGGCTCTTAGGGTTAGGGTTAGACTCAGGCTCTTCGGGTTAGGGTTAGACTCAGGCTCTTCGGGTTAGGGTTAGACTCAGGCTCTTAGGGTGAGGGTTAGACTCAGGCTCTTAGGGTTAGGGTTAGACTCAGGCTCTTAGGGTTAGGGTTAGACTCAGGCTCTTAGGGTGCGGGTTAGACTCAGGCTCTTAGGGTTAGGGTTAGACTCAGGCTCTTCGGGTGAGGGTTAGACTCAGGCTCTTAGGGTGAGGGTTAGGCTCAGGCTCTTAGGGTGACGGTTAGACTCAGGCTCTTAGGGTTAGGGTTAGACTCAGGCTCTTAGGGTTAGGGTTAGACTCAGGCTCTTAGGGTTAGGGTTAGACTCAGGCTCTTAGGGTTAGGGTTAGACTCAGGCTCTTAGGGTTAGGGTTAGACTCAGGCTCTTAGGGTGAGGGTTAGACTCAGGCTCTTAGGGTTAGGGTTAGACTCAGGCTCTTAGGGTTAGGGTTAGACTGAGGCTCTTAGGGTTAGGGTTAGACTCAGGCTCTTAGGGTTAGGGTTAGACTCAGGCTCTTAGGGTTAGGGTTAGACTCAGGCTCTTAGGGTGAGGGTTAGACTCAGGCTCTTAGGGTTAGGGTTAGACTCAGGCTCTTAGGGTTAGGGTTAGACTCAGGCTCTTAGGGTTAGGGTTAGACTCAGGCTCTTAGGGTTAGGGTTAGACTCAGGCTCTTAGGGTTAGGGTTAGACTCAGGCTCTTAGGGTTAGGGTTAGACTCAGGCTCTTAGGGTGAGGGTTAGACTCAGGCTCCTTGGGTGAGGGTTAGACTCAGGCTCTTAGGGTTAGGGTTAGACTCAGGCTCTTAGGGTGAGGGTTAGACTCAGGCTCTTAGGGTGAGGGTTAGACTCAGGCTCTTAGGGTTAGGGTTAGACTCAGGCTCTTAGGGTTAGGGTTAGACTCAGGCCCTTAGGGTTAGGGTTAGACTCAGGCTCTTAGGGTTAGGGTTAGACTCAGGCTCTTAGGGTGAGGGTTAGACTCAGGCTCTTAGGGTGAGGGTTAGACTCAGGCTCTTCGGGTTAGGGTTAGACTCAGGCTCTTAGAGTTAGGGTTAGACTCAGGCTCTTCGGGTTAGGGTTAGACTCAGGCTCTTAGGGTTAGGGTTAGACTCAGGCTCTTAGGGTTAGGGTTAGACTCAGGCTCTTCGGGTTAGGGTTAGACTCAGGCTCTTCGGGTTAGGGTTAAACTCAGGCTCTTAGGGTTAGGGTTAGACTCAGGCTCTTAGGGTTAGGGTTAGACTCAGGCTCTTCGGGTTACGGTTCGACTCAGGCTCTTAGGGTGAGGGTTAGACTCAGGCTCTTAGGGTTAGGGTTAGACTCAGGCTCTTAGGGTTAGGGTTAGACTCAGGCTCTTAGGGTGAGGGTTAGACTCAGGCTCTTCGGGTTAGGGTTAGACTCAGGCTCTTAGGGTGAGGGTTAGACTCAGGCTCTTCGGGTTAGGGTTAGACTCAGGCTCTTAGGGTGAGGGTTAGACTCAGGCTCTTAGGGTTAGGGTTAGACTCAGGCTCTTAGGGTGAGGGTTAGACTCAGGCTCTTAGGGTGAGGGTTAGACTCAGGCTCTTAGGGTTAGGGTTAGACTCAGGCTCTTAGGGTTAGGGTTAGACTCAGGCTCTTAGGGTGAGGGTTAGACTCAGGCTCTTAGGGTTAGGGTTAGACTCAGGCTCTTAGGCTTAGGGTTAGACTCAGGCTCTTAGGGTGAGGGTTAGACTCAGGCTCTTAGGGTTAGGGTTAGACTCAGGCTCTTCGGGTTAGGGTTAGACTCAGGCTCTTCGGGTTAGGGTTAGACTCAGGCTCTTCGGGTTAGGGTTAGACTCAGGCTCTTAGGGTTAGGGTTAGACTCAGGCTCTTAGGGTGAGGGTTAGACTCAGGCTCTTCGGGTTAGGGTTAGACTCAGGCTCTTAGGGTTAGGGTTAGACTCAGGCTCTTAGGGTTAGGGTTAGACTCAGGCTCTTCGGGTTAGGGTTAGACTCAGGCTCTTAGGGTTAGGGTTAGACTCAGGCTCTTAGGGTGAGGGTTAGACTCAGGCGCTTCGGGTTAGGGTTAGACTCAGGCTCTTAGGCTTAGGGTTAGACTCAGGCTCTTAGGGTTAGGGTTAGACTCAGGCTCTTAGGGTTAGGGTTAGACTCAGGCTCTTAGGGTTAGGGTTAGACTCAGGCTCTTAGGGTTAGGGTTAGACTCAGGCTCTTAGGGTGAGGGTTAGACTCAGGCTCTTCGGGTTAGGGTTAGACTCAGGCTCTTAGGCTTAGGGTTAGACTCAGGCTCTTAGGGTTAGGGTTAGACTCAGGCTCTTAGGGTTAGGGTTAGACTCAGGCTCTTCGGGTTACGGTTCGACTCAGGCTCTTAGGGTGAGGGTTAGACTCAGGCTCTTAGGGTTAGGGTTAGACTCAGGCTCTTAGGGTTAGGGTTAGACTCAGGCTCTTAGGGTGAGGGTTAGACTCAGGCTCTTAGGCTTAGGGTTAGACTCAGGCTCTTAGGGTTAGGGTTAGACTCAGGCTCTTAGGGTGAGGGTTAGACTCAGGCTCTTCGGGTGAGGGTTAGACTCAGGCTCTTAGGGTTAGGGTTAGACTCAGGCTCTTCGGGTTAGGGTTAGACTCAGGCGCTTCGGGTTAGGGTTAGACTCAGGCTCTTAGGGTTAGGGTTAGACTCAGGCTCTTCGGGTTAGGGTTAGACTCAGGCTCTTAGGGTTAGGGTTAGACTCAGGCTCTTAGGGTTAGGGTTAGACTCAGGCTCTTAGGGTGAGGGTTAGACTCAGGCTCTTCGGGTTAGGGTTAGACTCAGGCTCTTCGGGTTAGGGTTAGACTCAGGCTCTTCGGGTTAGGGTTAGACTCAGGCTCTTAGGGTTAGGGTTAGACTCAGGCTCTTAGGGTGAGGGTTAGACTCAGGCTCTTCGGGTTAGGGTTAGACTCAGGCTCTTCGGGTTAGGGTTAGACTCAGGCTCTTAGGGTTAGGGTTAGACTCAGGCTCTTCGGGTTAGGGTTAGACTCAGGCTCTTAGGGTTAGGGTTAGACTCAGGCTCTTAGGGTTAGGGTTAGACTCAGGCTCTTAGGGTGAGGGTTAGACTCAGGCGCTTCGGGTTAGGGTTAGACTCAGGCTCTTAGGCTTAGGGTTAGACTCAGGCTCTTAGGGTTAGGGTTAGACTCAGGCTTTTAGGGTGAGGGTTAGACTCAGGCTCTTAGGGTGAGGGTTAGACTCAGGCTCTTAGGGTTAGGGTTAGACTCAGGCTCTTAGGGTGAGGGTTAGACTCAGGCTCTTCGGGTTAGGGTTAGACTCAGGCTCTTAGGCTTAGGGTTAGACTCAGGCTCTTAGGGTTAGGGTTAGACTCAGGCTCTTAGGGTGAGGGTTAGACTCAGGCTCTTAGGGTTAGGGTTAGACTCAGGCTCTTAGGGTTAGGGTTAGACTCAGGCTCTTAGGGTGAGGGTTAGACTCAGGCTCTTCGGGTTAGGGTTAGACTCAGGCTCTTAGGGTGAGGGTTAGACTCAGGCTCTTCGGGTTAGGGTTAGACTCAGGCTCTTAGGGTGAGGGTTAGACTCAGGCTCTTAGGGTTAGGGTTAGACTCAGGCTCTTAGGGTGAGGGTTAGACTCAGGCTCTTAGGGTGAGGGTTAGACTCAGGCTCTTAGGGTTAGGGTTAGACTCAGGCTCTTAGGGTTAGGGTTAGACTCAGGCTCTTAGGGTGAGGGTTAGACTCAGGCTCTTAGGGTTAGGGTTAGACTCAGGCTCTTAGGCTTAGGGTTAGACTCAGGCTCTTAGGGTGAGGGTTAGACTCAGGCTCTTAGGGTTAGGGTTAGACTCAGGCTCTTCGGGTTAGGGTTAGACTCAGGCTCTTCGGGTTAGGGTTAGACTCAGGCTCTTCGGGTTAGGGTTAGACTCAGGCTCTTAGGGTTAGGGTTAGACTCAGGCTCTTAGGGTGAGGGTTAGACTCAGGCTCTTCGGGTTAGGGTTAGACTCAGGCTCTTAGGGTTAGGGTTAGACTCAGGCTCTTAGGGTTAGGGTTAGACTCAGGCTCTTCGGGTTAGGGTTAGACTCAGGCTCTTAGGGTTAGGGTTAGACTCAGGCTCTTAGGGTGAGGGTTAGACTCAGGCGCTTCGGGTTAGGGTTAGACTCAGGCTCTTAGGCTTAGGGTTAGACTCAGGCTCTTAGGGTTAGGGTTAGACTCAGGCTCTTAGGGTTAGGGTTAGACTCAGGCTCTTAGGGTTAGGGTTAGACTCAGGCTCTTAGGGTTAGGGTTAGACTCAGGCTCTTAGGGTGAGGGTTAGACTCAGGCTCTTCGGGTTAGGGTTAGACTCAGGCTCTTAGGCTTAGGGTTAGACTCAGGCTCTTAGGGTTAGGGTTAGACTCAGGCTCTTAGGGTTAGGGTTAGACTCAGGCTCTTCGGGTTACGGTTCGACTCAGGCTCTTAGGGTGAGGGTTAGACTCAGGCTCTTAGGGTTAGGGTTAGACTCAGGCTCTTAGGGTTAGGGTTAGACTCAGGCTCTTAGGGTGAGGGTTAGACTCAGGCTCTTAGGCTTAGGGTTAGACTCAGGCTCTTAGGGTTAGGGTTAGACTCAGGCTCTTAGGGTGAGGGTTAGACTCAGGCTCTTCGGGTGAGGGTTAGACTCAGGCTCTTAGGGTTAGGGTTAGACTCAGGCTCTTCGGGTTAGGGTTAGACTCAGGCGCTTCGGGTTAGGGTTAGACTCAGGCTCTTAGGGTTAGGGTTAGACTCAGGCTCTTCGGGTTAGGGTTAGACTCAGGCTCTTAGGGTTAGGGTTAGACTCAGGCTCTTAGGGTTAGGGTTAGACTCAGGCTCTTAGGGTGAGGGTTAGACTCAGGCTCTTCGGGTTAGGGTTAGACTCAGGCTCTTCGGGTTAGGGTTAGACTCAGGCTCTTCGGGTTAGGGTTAGACTCAGGCTCTTAGGGTTAGGGTTAGACTCAGGCTCTTAGGGTGAGGGTTAGACTCAGGCTCTTCGGGTTAGGGTTAGACTCAGGCTCTTCGGGTTAGGGTTAGACTCAGGCTCTTAGGGTTAGGGTTAGACTCAGGCTCTTCGGGTTAGGGTTAGACTCAGGCTCTTAGGGTTAGGGTTAGACTCAGGCTCTTAGGGTTAGGGTTAGACTCAGGCTCTTAGGGTGAGGGTTAGACTCAGGCGCTTCGGGTTAGGGTTAGACTCAGGCTCTTAGGCTTAGGGTTAGACTCAGGCTCTTAGGGTTAGGGTTAGACTCAGGCTTTTAGGGTGAGGGTTAGACTCAGGCTCTTAGGGTGAGGGTTAGACTCAGGCTCTTAGGGTTAGGGTTAGACTCAGGCTCTTAGGGTGAGGGTTAGACTCAGGCTCTTCGGGTTAGGGTTAGACTCAGGCTCTTAGGCTTAGGGTTAGACTCAGGCTCTTAGGGTTAGGGTTAGACTCAGGCTCTTAGGGTGAGGGTTAGACTCAGGCTCTTCGGGTGAGGGTTAGACTCAGGCTCTTAGGGTTAGGGTTAGACTCAGGCTCTTCGGGTTAGGGTTAGACTCAGGCGCTTCGGGTTAGGGTTAGACTCAGGCTCTTAGGGTTAGGGTTAGACTCAGGCTCTTCGGGTTAGGGTTAGACTCAGGCTCTTAGGGTTAGGGTTAGACTCAGGCTCTTAGGGTTAGGGTTAGACTCAGGCTCTTAGGGTGAGGGTTAGACTCAGGCTCTTAGGGTTAGGGTTAGACTCAGGCTCTTAGGGTGAGGGTTAGACTCAGGCTCTTAGGGTGAGGGTTAGACTCAGGCTCTTAGGGTGAGGGTTAGACTCAGGCTCTTCGGGTTAGGGTTAGACTCAGGCTCTTCGGGTTAGGTTAGACTCAGGCTCTTAGGGTTTGGGTTAGACTCAGGCTCTTAGGGTTAGGGTTAGACTCAGGCCCTTAGGGTTAGGGTTAGACTCAGGCTCTTAGGGTTAGGGTTAGACTCAGGCTCTTAGGGTGAGGGTTAGACTCAGGCTCTTAGGGTTAGGGTTAGACTCAGGCTCTTAGGGTTAGGGTTAGACTCAGGCTCTTAGGGTTAGGGTTAGACTCAGGCTCTTAGAGTTAGGGTTAGACTCAGGCTCTTAGGGTTAGGGTTAGACTCAGGCTCTTAGGGTTAGGGTTAGACTCAGGCTCTTAGGGTGAGGGTTAGACTCAGGCTCTTTGGGTGAGGGTTAGACTCAGGCTCTTAGGGTTAGGGTTAGACTCAGGCTCTTAGGGTTAGGGTTAGACTCAGGCTCTTAGGGTGAGGGTTAGACTCAGGCTCTTAGGGTTAGGGTTAGACTCAGGCTCTTAGAGTTAGGGTTTAGACTCAGGCTCTTCGGGTTAGGGTTAGACTCAGGCTCTTAGGGTTAGGGTTAGACTCAGGCTCTTAGGGTTAGGGTTAGACTCAGGCTCTTAGGGTTAGGGTTAGACTCAGGCTCTTAGGGTTAGGGTTAGACTCAGGCTCTTCGGGTTAGGGTTAGACTCAGGCTCTTAGGGTTAGGGTTAGACTCAGGCTCTTAGGGTTAGGGTTAGACTCAGGCTCTTCGGGTTACGGTTCGACTCAGGCTCTTAGGGTGAGGGTTAGACTCAGGCTCTTAGGGTTAGGGTTAGACTCAGGCTCTTAGGGTTAGGGTTAGACTCAGGCTCTTAGGGTGAGGGTTAGACTCAGGCTCTTCGGGTTAGGGTTAGACTCAGGCTCTTAGGGTTAGGGTTAGACTCAGGCTCTTCGGGTTAGGGTTAGACTCAGGCTCTTAGGGTGAGGGTTAGACTCAGGCTCTTAGGGTTAGGGTTAGACTCAGGCTCTTAGGGTGAGGGTTAGACTCAGGCTCTTAGGGTGAGGGTTAGACTCAGGCTCTTAGGGTTAGGGTTAGACTCAGGCTCTTAGGGTTAGGGTTAGACTCAGGCTCTTAGGGTTAGGGTTAGACTCAGGCTCTTAGGGTTAGGGTTAGACTCAGGCTCTTCGGGTTAGGGTTAGACTCAGGCTCTTAGGGTTAGGGTTAGACTCAGGCTCTTAGGGTTAGGGTTAGACTCAGGCTCTTAGGGTGAGGGTTAGACTCAGGCTCTTAGGGTTAGGGTTAGACTCAGGCTCTTAGGGTGAGGGTTAGACTCAGGCTCTTAGGGTGAGGGTTAGACTCAGGCTCTTAGGGTGAGGGTTAGACTCAGGCTCTTCGGGTTAGGGTTAGACTCAGGCTCTTCGGGTTAGGGTTAGACTCAGGCTCTTAGGGTTTGGGTTAGACTCAGGCTCTTAGGGTTAGGGTTAGACTCAGGCCCTTAGGGTTAGGGTTAGACTCAGGCTCTTAGGGTTAGGGTTAGACTCAGGCTCTTAGGGTGAGGGTTAGACTCAGGCTCTTCGGGTTAGGGTTCGACTCAGGCTCTTAGGGTGAGGGTTAGACTCAGGCTCTTAGGGTTAGGGTTAGACTCAGGCTCTTAGAGTTAGGGTTAGACTCAGGCTCTTAGGGTTAGGGTTAGACTCAGGCTCTTAGGGTTAGGGTTAGACTCAGGCTCTTAGGGTGAGGGTTAGACTCAGGCTCTTTGGGTGAGGGTTAGACTCAGGCTCTTAGGGTTAGGGTTAGACTCAGGCTCTTAGGGTTAGGGTTAGACTCAGGCTCTTAGGGTGAGGGTTAGACTCAGGCTCTTAGGGTTAGGGTTAGACTCAGGCTCTTAGAGTTAGGGTTAGACTCAGGCTCTTCGGGTTAGGGTTAGACTCAGGCTCTTAGGGTTAGGGTTAGACTCAGGCTCTTAGGGTTAGGGTTAGACTCAGGCTCTTAGGGTTAGGGTTAGACTCAGGCTCTTCGGGTTAGGGTTAAACTCAGGCTCTTAGGGTTAGGGTTAGACTCAGGCTCTTAGGGTTAGGGTTAGACTCAGGCTCTTCGGGTTACGGTTCGACTCAGGCTCTTAGGGTGAGGGTTAGACTCAGGCTCTTAGGGTTAGGGTTAGACTCAGGCTCTTAGGGTTAGGGTTAGACTCAGGCTCTTAGGGTGAGGGTTAGACTCAGGCTCTTCGGGTTAGGGTTAGACTCAGGCTCTTAGGGTTAGGGTTAGACTCAGGCTCTTCGGGTTAGGGTTAGACTCAGGCTCTTAGGGTGAGGGTTAGACTCAGGCTCTTAGGGTTAGGGTTAGACTCAGGCTCTTAGGGTGAGGGTTAGACTCAGGCTCTTAGGGTGAGGGTTAGACTCAGGCTCTTAGGGTTAGGGTTAGACTCAGGCTCTTAGGGTTAGGGTTAGACTCAGGCTCTTAGGGTTAGGGTTAGACTCAGGCTCTTAGGGTTAGGGTTAGACTCAGGCTCTTAGGGTTAGGGTTAGACTCAGGCTCTTAGGGTTAGGGTTAGACTCAGGCTCTTAGGGTTAGGGTTAGACTCAGGCTCTTCGGGTTAGGGTTAGACTCAGGCTCTTCGGGTTAGGGTTAGACTCAGGCTCTTCGGGTTAGGGTTAGACTCAGGCTCTTAGGGTTAGGGTTAGACTCAGGCTCTTAGGGTGAGGGTTAGACTCAGGCTCTTCGGGTTAGGGTTAGACTCAGGCTCTTAGGGTTAGGGTTAGACTCAGGCTCTTAGGGTTAGGGTTAGACTCAGGCTCTTCGGGTTAGGGTTAGACTCAGGCTCTTCGGGTTAGGGTTAGACTCAGGCTCTTCGGGTTAGGGTTAGACTCAGGCTCTTAGGGTTAGGGTTAGACTCAGGCGCTTCGGGTTAGGGTTAGACTCAGGCTCTTAGGGTTAGGGTTAGACTCAGGCTCTTAGGGTGAGGGTTAGACTCAGGCTCTTAGGGTGAGGGTTAGACTCAGGCTCTTAGGGTTAGGGTTAGACTCAGGCTCTTAGGGTGAGGGTTAGACTCAGGCTCTTCGGGTTAGGGTTAGACTCAGGCTCTTAGGGTTAGGGTTAGACTCAGGCTCTTAGGGTTAGGGTTAGACTCAGGCTCTTCGGGTTACGGTTCGACTCAGGCTCTTAGGGTGAGGGTTAGACTCAGGCTCTTAGGGTTAGGGTTAGACTCAGGCTCTTCGGGTTAGGGTTAGACTCAGGCTCTTAGGGTGAGGGTTAGACTCAGGCTCTTCGGGTTAGGGTTAGACTCAGGCTCTTCGGGTTAGGGTTAGACTCAGGCTCTTCGGGTTAGGGTTAGACTCAGGCTCTTAGGGTGAGGGTTAGACTCAGGCTCTTAGGGTTAGGGTTAGACTCAGGCTCTTAGGGTTAGGGTTAGACTCAGGCTCTTCGGGTTAGGGTTAGACTCAGGCTCTTAGGGTTAGGGTTAGACTGAGGCTCTTCGGGTTAGGGTTAGACTCAGGCTCTTAGGGTTAGGGTTAGACTCAGGCTCTTAGGGTGAGGGTTAGACTCAGGCTCTTAGGGTTAGGGTTAGACTCAGGCTCTTAGGGTTAGGGTTAGACTCAGGCTCTTAGGGTGAGGGTTAGACTCAGGCTCTTAGGGTTAGGGTTAGACTCAGGCTCTTCGGGTTAGGGTTAGACTCAGGCTCTTCGGGTTAGGGTTAGACTCAGGCTCTTAGGGTTAGGGTTAGACTCAGGCTCTTAGGGTGAGGGTTAGACTCAGGCTCTTCGGGTTAGGGTTAGACTCAGGCTCTTCGGGTTAGGGTTAGACTCAGGCTCTTAGGGTTAGGGTTAGACTCAGGCTCTTCGGGTTAGGGTTAGACTCAGGCTCTTAGGGTTAGGGTTAGACTCAGGCTCTTAGGGTTAGGGTTAGACTCAGGCTCTTAGGGTGAGGGTTAGACTCAGGCGCTTCGGGTTAGGGTTAGACTCAGGCTCTTAGGCTTAGGGTTAGACTCAGGCTCTTAGGGTTAGGGTTAGACTCAGGCTCTTAGGGTGAGGGTTAGACTCAGGCTCTTAGGGTGAGGGTTAGACTCAGGCTCTTAGGGTTAGGGTTAGACTCAGGCTCTTAGGGTGAGGGTTAGACTCAGGCTCTTCGGGTTAGGGTTAGACTCAGGCTCTTAGGCTTAGGGTTAGACTCAGGCTCTTAGGGTTAGGGTTAGACTCAGGCTCTTAGGGTGAGGGTTAGACTCAGGCTCTTAGGGTTAGGGTTAGACTCAGGCTCTTAGGGTGAGGGTTAGACTCAGGCTCTTCGGGTGAGGGTTAGACTCAGGCGCTTCGGGTTAGGGTTAGACTCAGGCTCTTAGGGTTAGGGTTAGACTCAGGCTCTTCGGGTTAGGGTTAGACTCAGGCTCTTAGGGTTAGGGTTAGACTCAGGCTCTTAGGGTTAGGGTTAGACTCAGGCTCTTAGGGTGAGGGTTAGACTCAGGCTCTTAGGGTTAGGGTTAGACTCAGGCTCTTAGGGTGAGGGTTAGACTCAGGCTCTTAGGGTGAGGGTTAGACTCAGGCTCTTCGGGTTAGGGTTAGACTCAGGCTCTTCGGGTTAGGGTTAGACTCAGGCTCTTAGGGTTTGGGTTAGACTCAGGCTCTTAGGGTTAGGGTTAGACTCAGGCCCTTAGGGTTAGGGTTAGACTCAGGCTCTTAGGGTTAGGGTTAGACTCAGGCTCTTAGGGTGAGGGTTAGACTCAGGCTCTTAGGGTTAGGGTTAGACTCAGGCTCTTAGGGTTAGGGTTAGACTCAGGCTCTTAGGGTTAGGGTTAGACTCAGGCTCTTAGAGTTAGGGTTAGACTCAGGCTCTTAGGGTTAGGGTTAGACTCAGGCTCTTAGGGTTAGGGTTAGACTCAGGCTCTTAGGGTGAGGGTTAGACTCAGGCTCTTCGGGTTAGGGTTAGACTCAGGCTCTTCGGGTTAGGGTTAGACTCAGGCTCTTCGGGTTAGGGTTAGACTCAGGCTCTTAGGGTTAGGGTTAGACTCAGGCTCTTAGGGTGAGGGTTAGACTCAGGCTCTTCGGGTTAGGGTTAGACTCAGGCTCTTCGGGTTAGGGTTAGACTCAGGCTCTTAGGGTTAGGGTTAGACTCAGGCTCTTCGGGTTAGGGTTAGACTCAGGCTCTTAGGGTTAGGGTTAGACTCAGGCTCTTAGGGTTAGGGTTAGACTCAGGCTCTTAGGGTGAGGGTTAGACTCAGGCGCTTCGGGTTAGGGTTAGACTCAGGCTCTTAGGCTTAGGGTTAGACTCAGGCTCTTAGGGTTAGGGTTAGACTCAGGCTCTTAGGGTGAGGGTTAGACTCAGGCTCTTAGAGTTAGGGTTAGACTCAGGCTCTTAGGGTTAGGGTTAGACTCAGGCTCTTAGGGTGAGGGTTAGACTCAGGCTCTTCGGGTTAGGGTTAGACTCAGGCTCTTAGGCTTAGGGTTAGACTCAGGCTCTTAGGGTTAGGGTTAGACTCAGGCTCTTAGGGTGAGGGTTAGACTCAGGCTCTTAGGGTTAGGGTTAGACTCAGGCTCTTAGGGTGAGGGTTAGACTCAGGCTCTTCGGGTGAGGGTTAGACTCAGGCGCTTCGGGTTAGGGTTAGACTCAGGCTCTTAGGGTTAGGGTTAGACTCAGGCTCTTCGGGTTAGGGTTAGACTCAGGCTCTTAGGGTTAGGGTTAGACTCAGGCTCTTAGGGTTAGGGTTAGACTCAGGCTCTTAGGGTGAGGGTTAGACTCAGGCTCTTAGGGTTAGGGTTAGACTCAGGCTCTTAGGGTGAGGGTTAGACTCAGGCTCTTCGGGTTAGGGTTAGACTCAGGCTCTTAGGGTTTGGGTTAGACTCAGGCTCTTAGGGTTAGGGTTAGACTCAGGCCCTTAGGGTTAGGGTTAGACTCAGGCTCTTAGGGTTAGGGTTAGACTCAGGCTCTTAGGGTGAGGGTTAGACTCAGGCTCTTAGGGTTAGGGTTAGACTCAGGCTCTTAGGGTTAGGGTTAGACTCAGGCTCTTAGGGTTAGGGTTAGACTCAGGCTCTTAGAGTTAGGGTTAGACTCAGGCTCTTAGGGTTAGGGTTAGACTCAGGCTCTTAGGGTTAGGGTTAGACTCAGGCTCTTAGGCTTAGGGTTAGACTCAGGCTCTTAGGGTGAGGGTTAGACTCAGGCTCTTCGGGTTAGGGTTAGACTCAGGCTCTTCGGGTTAGGGTTAGACTCAGGCTCTTAGGGTTAGGGTTAGACTCAGGCTCTTAGGGTTAGGGTTAGACTCAGGCTCTTCGGGTTAGGGTTAGACTCAGGCTCTTAGGGTGAGGGTTAGACTCAGGCTCTTAGGGTTAGGGTTAGACTCAGGCTCTTAGGGTTAGGGTTAGACTCAGGCTCTTCGGGTTAGGGTTAGACTCAGGCTCTTAGGGTGAGGGTTAGACTCAGGCTCTTAGGGTTAGGGTTAGACTCAGGCTCTTAGGGTGAGGGTTAGACTCAGGCTCTTAGGGTTAGGGTTAGACTCAGGCTCTTAGAGTTAGGGTTAGACTCAGGCTCTTAGGGTTAGGGTTAGACTCAGGCTCTTAGGGTTAGGGTTAGACTCAGGCTCTTAGGGTGAGGGTTAGACTCAGGCTCTTCGGGTTAGGGTTAGACTCAGGCTCTTCGGGTTAGGGTTAGACTCAGGCTCTTCGGGTTAGGGTTAGACTCAGGCTCTTAGGGTTAGGGTTAGACTCAGGCTCTTAGGGTGAGGGTTAGACTCAGGCTCTTCGGGTTAGGGTTAGACTCAGGCTCTTCGGGTTAGGGTTAGACTCAGGCTCTTAGGGTTAGGGTTAGACTCAGGCTCTTCGGGTTAGGGTTAGACTCAGGCTCTTAGGGTTAGGGTTAGACTCAGGCTCTTAGGGTTAGGGTTAGACTCAGGCTCTTAGGGTGAGGGTTAGACTCAGGCGCTTCGGGTTAGGGTTAGACTCAGGCTCTTAGGCTTAGGGTTAGACTCAGGCTCTTAGGGTTAGGGTTAGACTCAGGCTCTTAGGGTGAGGGTTAGACTCAGGCTCTTAGGGTGAGGGTTAGACTCAGGCTCTTAGGGTTAGGGTTAGACTCAGGCTCTTAGGGTGAGGGTTAGACTCAGGCTCTTCGGGTTAGGGTTAGACTCAGGCTCTTAGGCTTAGGGTTAGACTCAGGCTCTTAGGGTTAGGGTTAGACTCAGGCTCTTAGGGTGAGGGTTAGACTCAGGCTCTTAGGGTTAGGGTTAGACTCAGGCTCTTAGGGTGAGGGTTAGACTCAGGCTCTTCGGGTGAGGGTTAGACTCAGGCGCTTCGGGTTAGGGTTAGACTCAGGCTCTTAGGGTTAGGGTTAGACTCAGGCTCTTCGGGTTAGGGTTAGACTCAGGCTCTTAGGGTTAGGGTTAGACTCAGGCTCTTAGGGTTAGGGTTAGACTCAGGCTCTTAGGGTGAGGGTTAGACTCAGGCTCTTAGGGTTAGGGTTAGACTCAGGCTCTTAGGGTGAGGGTTAGACTCAGGCTCTTAGGGTGAGGGTTAGACTCAGGCTCTTCGGGTTAGGGTTAGACTCAGGCTCTTCGGGTTAGGGTTAGACTCAGGCTCTTAGGGTTTGGGTTAGACTCAGGCTCTTAGGGTTAGGGTTAGACTCAGGCCCTTAGGGTTAGGGTTAGACTCAGGCTCTTAGGGTTAGGGTTAGACTCAGGCTCTTAGGGTGAGGGTTAGACTCAGGCTCTTAGGGTTAGGGTTAGACTCAGGCTCTTAGGGTTAGGGTTAGACTCAGGCTCTTAGGGTTAGGGTTAGACTCAGGCTCTTAGAGTTAGGGTTAGACTCAGGCTCTTAGGGTTAGGGTTAGACTCAGGCTCTTAGGGTTAGGGTTAGACTCAGGCTCTTAGGCTTAGGGTTAGACTCAGGCTCTTAGGGTTAGGGTTAGACTCAGGCTCTTCGGGTTAGGGTTAGACTCAGGCTCTTCGGGTTAGGGTTAGACTCAGGCTCTTCGGGTTAGGGTTAGACTCAGGCTCTTAGGGTTAGGGTTAGACTCAGGCTCTTCGGGTTAGGGTTAGACTCAGGCTCTTAGGGTTAGGGTTAGACTCAGGCTCTTAGGGTTAGGGTTAGACTCAGGCTCTTAGGGTGAGGGTTAGACTCAGGCTCTTAGGGTTAGGGTTAGACTCAGGCTCTTAGGGTTAGGGTTAGACTCAGGCTCTTCGGGTTACGGTTCGACTCAGGCTCTTAGGGTGAGGGTTAGACTCAGGCTCTTAGGGTTAGGGTTAGACTCAGGCTCTTAGGGTTAGGGTTAGACTCAGGCTCTTCGGGTTAGGGTTAGACTCAGGCTCTTAGGGTGAGGGTTAGACTCAGGCTCTTAGGGTTAGGGTTAGACTCAGGCTCTTAGGGTGAGGGTTAGACTCAGGCTCTTAGGGTTAGGGTTAGACTCAGGCTCTTAGGGTGAGGGTTAGACTCAGGCTCTTAGGGTGAGGGTTAGACTCAGGCTCTTAGGGTTAGGGTTAGACTCAGGCTCTTAGGGTTAGGGTTAGACTCAGGCTCTTAGGGTGCGGGTTAGACTCAGGCTCTTCGGGTTAGGGTTAGACTCAGGCTCTTCGGGTTAGGGTTAGACTCAGGCTCTTCGGGTTAGGGTTAGACTCAGGCTCTTAGGGTTAGGGTTAGACTCAGGCTCTTAGGGTGAGGGTTAGACTCAGGCTCTTAGGGTTAGGGTTAGACTCAGGCTCTTCGGGTTAGGGTTAGACTCAGGCTCTTAGGGTTAGGGTTAGACTCAGGCTCTTCGGGTTAGGGTTAGACTCAGGCTCTTAGGGTTAGGGTTAGACTCAGGCTCTTAGGGTGAGGGTTAGACTCAGGCTCTTAGGGTTAGGGTTAGACTCAGGCTCTTAGGCTTAGGGTTAGACTCAGGCTCTTAGGGTTAGGGTTAGACTCAGGCTCTTAGGGTGAGGGTTAGACTCAGGCTCTTCGGGTTAGGGTTAGACTCAGGCTCTTCGGGTTAGGGTTAGACTCAGGCTCTTCGGGTTAGGGTTAGACTCAGGCTCTTAGGGTGAGGGTTAGACTCAGGCTCTTAGGGTTAGGGTTAGACTCAGGCTCTTAGGGTTAGGGTTAGACTCAGGCTCTTCGGGTTAGGGTTAGACTCAGGCTCTTAGGGTTAGGGTTAGACTGAGGCTCTTCGGGTTAGGGTTAGACTCAGGCTCTTAGGGTTAGGGTTAGACTCAGGCTCTTAGGGTGAGGGTTAGACTCAGGCTCTTAGGGTTAGGGTTAGACTCAGGCTCTTAGGGTTAGGGTTAGACTCAGGCTCTTAGGGTGAGGGTTAGACTCAGGCTCTTAGGGTTAGGGTTAGACTCAGGCTCTTAGGGTTAGGGTTAGACTCAGGCTCTTAGGGTTAGGGTTAGACTCAGGCTCTTAGGGTGAGGGTTAGACTCAGGCTCTTAGGGTTAGGGTTAGACTCAGGCTCTTAGGCTTAGGGTTAGACTCAGGCTCTTAGGGTTAGGGTTAGACTCAGGCTCTTAGGGTGCGGGTTAGACTCAGGCTCTTCGGGTGAGGGTTAGACTCAGGCTCTTAGGGTGAGGGTTAGACTCAGGCTCTTCGGGTTAGGGTTAGACTCAGGCTCTTCGGGTTAGGGTTAGACTCAGGCTCTTAGGGTTAGGGTTAGACTCAGGCTCTTAGGGTGAGGGTTAGACTCAGGCTCTTCGGGTGAGGGTTAGACTCAGGCTCTTAGGGTGAGGGTTAGACTCAGGCTCTTAGGGTGAGGGTTAGACTCAGGCTCTTCGGGTTAGGGTTAGACTCAGGCTCTTAGGGTTAGGGTTAGACTCAGGCTCTTAGGGTGAGGGTTAGACTCAGGCTCTTAGGGTGAGGGTTAGACTCAGGCTCTTCGGGTTAGGGTTAGACTCAGGCTCTTCGGGTTAGGGTTAGACTCAGGCTCTTAGGGTTAGGGTTAGACTCAGGCTCTTAGGGTGCGGGTTAGACTCAGGCTCTTCGGGTGAGGGTTAGACTCAGGCTCTTAGGGTGAGGGTTAGACTCAGGCTCTTCGGGTTAGGGTTAGACTCAGGCGCTTCGGGTTAGGGTTAGACTCAGGCTCTTAGGGTTAGGGTTAGACTCAGGCTCTTAGGGTGAGGGTTAGACTCAGGCTCTTAGGGTTAGGGTTAGACTCAGGCTCTTAGGGTGAGGGTTAGACTCAGGCTCTTAGGGTGAGGGTTAGACTCAGGCTCTTCGGGTTAGGGTTAGACTCAGGCTCTTAGGGTTAGGGTTAGACTCAGGCTCTTAGGGTTTGGGTTAGACTCAGGCTCTTCGGGTTAGGGTTAGACTCAGGCTCTTCGGGTTAGGGTTAGACTCAGGCTCTTAGGGTTAGGGTTAGACTCAGGCTCTTAGGGTTAGGGTTAGACTCAGGCTCTTAGGGTGAGGGTTAGACTCAGGCTCTTAGGGTTAGGGTTAGACTCAGGCTCTTAGGGTTAGGGTTAGACTCAGGCTCTTAGAGTTAGGGTTAGACTCAGGCTCTTCGGGTTAGGGTTAGACTCAGGCTCTTAGGGTTAGGGTTAGACTCAGGCTCTTAGGCTTAGGGTTAGACTCAGGCTTTTAGGGTGAGGGTTAGACTCAGGCTCTTAGGGTTAGGGTTAGACTCAGGCTCTTAGGGTGAGGGTTAGACTCAGGCTCTTCGGGTTAGGGTTAGACTCAGGCTCTTCGGGTTAGGGTTAGACTCAGGCTCTTAGGGTTAGGGTTAGACTCAGGCTCTTCGGGTTAGGGTTAGACTCAGGCTCTTCGGGTTAGGGTTAGACTCAGGCTCTTAGGGTTAGGGTTAGACTCAGGCTCTTCGGGTTAGGGTTAGACTCAGGCTCTTAGGGTTAGGGTTAGACTCAGGCTCTTAGGGTTAGGCTTAGACTCAGGCTCTTAGGGTGAGGGTTAGACTCAGGCTCTTAGGGTTAGGGTTAGACTCAGGCTCTTAGGGTTAGGGTTAGACTGAGGCTCTTAGGGTTAGGGTTAGACTCAGGCTCTTCGGGTTAGGGTTAGACTCAGGCTCTTAGGGTTAGGGTTAGACTCAGGCTCTTAGGGTGAGGGTTAGACTCAGGCTCTTCGGGTTAGGGTTAGACTCAGGCTCTTCGGGTTAGGGTTAGACTCAGGCTCTTAGGGTTAGGGTTAGACTCAGGCTCTTAGGGTTAGGGTTAGACTCAGGCTCTTAGGGTTAGGGTTAGACTCAGGCTCTTCGGGTTAGGGTTAGACTCAGGCTCTTCGGGTTAGGGTTAGACTCAGGCTCTTCGGGTTAGGGTTAGACTCAGGCTCTTCGGGTTAGGGTTAGACTCAGGCTCTTAGGGTTAGGGTTAGACTCAGGCTCTTAGGGTTAGGGTTAGACTCAGGCTCTTAGGGTTAGGGTTAGACTCAGGCTCTTAGGGTGAGGGTTAGACTCAGGCTCTTAGGGTGAGGGTTAGACTCAGGCTCTTAGGGTGAGGGTTAGACTCAGGCTCTTAGAGTTAGGGTTAGACTCAGGCTCTTAGGGTTAGGGTTAGACTCAGGCTCTTAGGGTTTGGGTTAGACTCAGGCTCTTAGGGTTAGGGTTAGACTCAGGCCCTTAGGGTTAGGGTTAGACTCAGGCTCTTAGGGTTAGGGTTAGACTCAGGCTCTTAGGCTTAGGGTTAGACTCAGGCTTTTAGGGTGAGGGTTAGACTCAGGCTCTTAGGGTTAGGGTTAGACTCAGGCTCTTCGGGTTAGGGTTAGACTCAGGCTCTTAGGCTTAGGGTTAGACTCAGGCTCTTAGGTTAGGGTTAGACTCAGGCTCTTAGAGTTAGGGTTAGACTCAGGCTCTTCGGGTTGGGTTAGACTCAGGCTCTTAGGGTTAGGGTTAGACTGAGGCTCTTCGGGTTAGGGTTAGACTCAGGCTCTTAGGGTTAGGGTTAGACTCAGGCTCTTAGGGTGAGGGTTAGACTCAGGCTCTTAGGGTTAGGGTTAGACTCAGGCTCTTAGGGTTAGGGTTAGACTCAGGCTCTTAGGGTTAGGGTTAGACTCAGGCTCTTAGGGTGAGGGTTAGACTCAGGCGCTTCGGGTTAGGGTTAGACTCAGCTCTTAGGCTTAGGGTTAGACTCAGGCTCTTAGGGTTAGGGTTAGACTCAGGCTCTTAGGGTGAGGGTTAGACTCAGGCTCTTAGGGTGAGGGTTAGACTCAGGCTCTTAGGGTTAGGGTTAGACTCAGGCTCTTAGGGTGAGGGTTAGACTCAGGCTCTTCGGGTTAGGGTTAGACTCAGGCTCTTAGGCTTAGGGTTAGACTCAGGCTCTTAGGGTTAGGGTTAGACTCAGGCTCTTAGGGTGAGGGTTAGACTCAGGCTCTTCGGGTGAGGGTTAGACTCAGGCTCTTAGGGTTAGGGTTAGACTCAGGCTCTTCGGGTTAGGGTTAGACTCAGGCGCTTCGGGTTAGGGTTAGACTCAGGCTCTTAGGGTTAGGGTTAGACTCAGGCTCTTAGGTCTAGGGTTAGACTCAGGCTCTTCGGTTAGGGTTAGACTCAGGCTCTTAGGGTTAGGGTTAGACTCAGGCTCTTAGGGTTAGGGTTAGACTCAGGCTCTTAGGGTGAGGGTTAGACTCAGGCTCTTAGGGTTAGGGTTAGACTCAGGCTCTTAGGGTGAGGGTTAGACTCAGGCTCTTAGGGTGAGGGTTAGACTCAGGCTCTTAGGGTGAGGGTTAGACTCAGGCTCTTCGGGTTAGGGTTAGACTCAGGCTCTTCGGGTTAGGGTTAGACTCAGGCTCTTAGGGTTAGGGTTAGACTCAGGCTCTTAGGGTTAGGGTTAGACTCAGGCCCTTAGGGTTAGGGTTAGACTCAGGCTCTTCGGGTTAGGGTTAGACTCAGGCTCTTAGGGTGAGGGTTAGACTCAGGCTCTTAGGGTTAGGGTTAAACTCAGGCTCTTAGGGTTAGGGTTAGACTCAGGCTCTTAGGGTTAGGTTAGACTCAGGCTCTTAGGGTGAGGGTTAGACTCAGGCTCTTAGGGTTAGGGTTAGACTCAGGCTCTTAGGCTTAGGGTTAGACTCAGGCTCTTAGGGTGAGGGTTAGACTCAGGCTCTTCGGGTTAGGGTTAGACTCAGGCTCTTCGGGTTAGGGTTAGACTCAGGCTCTTAGGGTTAGGGTTAGACTCAGGCTCTTAGGTTAGGGTTAGACTCAGGCTCTTAGGGTTAGGGTTAGACTCAGGCTCTTCGGGTTTGGGTTAGACTCAGGCTCTTCGGGTTAGGGTTAGACTCAGGCTCTTAGGGTTAGGGTTAGACTCAGGCCCTTAGGGTTAGGGTTAGACTCAGGCTCTTAGGGTTAGGGTTAGACTCAGGCTCTTAGGGTGAGGGTTAGACTCAGGCTCTTAGGGTTAGGGTTAGACTCAGGCTCTTAGGGTTAGGGTTAGACTCAGGCTCTTAGAGTTAGGGTTAGACTCAGGCTCTTCGGGTTAGGGTTAGACTCAGGCTCTTAGGGTTAGGGTTAGACTCAGGCTCTTAGGGTTAGGGTTAGACTCAGGCTTTTAGGGTGAGGGTTAGACTCAGGCTCTTAGGGTTAGGGTTAGACTCAGGCTCTTAGGGTGAGGGTTAGACTCAGGCTCTTCGGGTTAGGGTTAGACTCAGGCTCTTCGGGTTAGGGTTAGACTCAGGCTCTTAGGGTTAGGGTTAGACTCAGGCTCTTCGGGTTAGGGTTAGACTCAGGCTCTTAGGGTTAGGGTTAGACTCAGGCTCTTCGGGTTAGGGTTAGACTCAGGCTCTTCGGGTTAGGGTTAGACTCAGGCTCTTAGGGTTAGGGTTAGACTCAGGCTCTTCGGGTTAGGGTTAGACTCAGGCTCTTAGGGTTAGGGTTAGACTCAGGCTCTTCGGGTTAGGGTTAGACTCAGGCTCTTAGGGTGAGGGTTAGACTCAGGCTCTTAGGGTTAGGGTTAGACTCAGGCTCTTAGGGTTAGGGTTAGACTGAGGCTCTTAGGGTTAGGGTTAGACTCAGGCTCTTCGGGTTAGGGTTAGACTCAGGCTCTTAGGGTTAGGGTTAGACTCAGGCTCTTAGGGTGAGGGTTAGACTCAGGCTCTTCGGGTTAGGGTTAGACTCAGGCTCTTCGGGTTAGGGTTAGACTCAGGCTCTTAGGGTTAGGGTTAGACTCAGGCTCTTAGGGTTAGGGTTAGACTCAGGCTCTTAGGGTTAGGGTTAGACTCAGGCTCTTCGGGTTAGGGTTAGACTCAGGCTCTTAGGGTGAGGGTTAGACTCAGGCGCTTCGGGTTAGGGTTAGACTCAGGCTCTTAGGCTTAGGGTTAGACTCAGGCTCTTAGGGTTAGGGTTAGACTCAGGCTCTTAGGGTGAGGGTTAGACTCAGGCTCTTAGGCTTAGGGTTAGACTCAGGCTCTTAGGGTTAGGGTTAGACTCAGGCTCTTAGGGTTAGGGTTAGACTCAGGCTCTTCGGGTTAGGGTTAGACTCAGGCTCTTAGGCTTAGGGTTAGACTCAGGCTCTTAGGGTTAGGGTTAGACTCAGGCTCTTAGGGTGCGGGTTAGACTCAGGCTCTTCGGGTGAGGGTTAGACTCAGGCTCTTAGGGTTAGGGTTAGACTCAGGCTCTTCGGGTTAGGGTTAGACTCAGGCTCTTCGGGTTAGGGTTAGACTCAGGCTCTTCGGGTTAGGGTTAGACTCAGGCTCTTCGGGTTAGGGTTAGACTCAGGCTCTTAGGGTTAGGGTTAGACTCAGGCTCTTAGGGTTAGGGTTAGACTCAGGCTCTTAGGGTTAGGGTTAGACTCAGGCTCTTAGGGTTAGGGTTAGACTCAGGCTCTTAGGGTGAGGGTTAGACTCAGGCTCTTAGGGTGAGGGTTAGACTCAGGCTCTTAGGGTGAGGGTTAGACTCAGGCTCTTAGGGTGAGGGTTAGACTCAGGCTCTTAGGGTTAGGGTTAGACTCAGGCTCTTCGGGTTAGGGTTAGACTCAGGCTCTTAGGGTTAGGGTTAGACTCAGGCCCTTAGGGTTAGGGTTAGACTCAGGCTCTTAGGGTTAGGGTTAGACTCAGGCTCTTAGGCTTAGGGTTAGACTCAGGCTTTTAGGGTGAGGGTTAGACTCAGGCTCTTAGGGTTAGGGTTAGACTCAGGCTCTTCGGGTTAGGGTTAGACTCAGGCTCTTAGGGTTAGGGTTAGACTCAGGCTCTTAGGGTTAGGGTTAGACTCAGGCTCTTAGAGTTAGGGTTAGACTCAGGCTCTTCGGGTTAGGGTTAGACTCAGGCTCTTAGGGTTAGGGTTAGACTGAGGCTCTTCGGGTTAGGGTTAGACTCAGGCTCTTAGGGTTAGGGTTAGACTCAGGCTCTTAGGGTTAGGGTTAGACTCAGGCTCTTAGGGTTAGGGTTAGACTCAGGCTCTTAGGGTTAGGGTTAGACTCAGGCTCTTAGGGTGAGGGTTAGACTCAGGCTCTTAGGGTTAGGGTTAGACTCAGGCTCTTAGGGTTAGGGTTAGACTCAGGCTCTTAGGGTTAGGGTTAGACTCAGGCTCTTAGGGTTAGGGTTAGACTCAGGCTCTTAGGGTGAGGGTTAGACTCAGGCTCTTAGGGTGCGGGTTAGACTCAGGCTCTTCGGGTGAGGGTTAGACTCAGGCTCTTAGGGTTAGGGTTAGACTCAGGCTCTTCGGGTTAGGGTTAGACTCAGGCTCTTAGGGTGAGGGTTAGACTCAGGCTCTTAGGGTGAGGGTTAGACTCAGGCTCTTAGGGTTAGGGTTAGACTCAGGCTCTTAGGGTGAGGGTTAGACTCAGGCTCTTAGGGTGAGGGTTAGACTCAGGCTCTTCGGGTTAGGGTTAGACTCAGGCTCTTAGGGTTAGGGTTAGACTCAGGCTCTTAGGGTTTGGGTTAGACTCAGGCTCTTAGGGTTAGGGTTAGACTCAGGCTCTTAGGGTTAGGGTTAGACTCAGGCCCTTAGGGTTAGGGTTAGACTCAGGCTCTTAGGGTTAGGGTTAGACTCAGGCTCTTAGGGTGAGGGTTAGACTCAGGCTCTTAGGGTTAGGGTTAGACTCAGGCTCTTAGGGTTAGGGTTAGACTCAGGCTCTTAGGGTTAGGGTTAGACTCAGGCTCTTAGAGTTAGGGTTAGACTCAGGCTCTTCGGGTTAGGGTTAGACTCAGGCTCTTAGGGTTAGGGTTAGACTCAGGCTCTTAGGCTTAGGGTTAGACTCAGGCTCTTCGGGTGAGGGTTAGACTCAGGCTCTTAGGGTTAGGGTTAGACTCAGGCTCTTCGGGTTAGGGTTAGACTCAGGCTCTTAGGGTGAGGGTTAGACTCAGGCTCTTAGGGTGAGGGTTAGACTCAGGCTCTTAGGGTTAGGGTTAGACTCAGGCTCTTAGGGTGAGGGTTAGACTCAGGCTCTTAGGGTGAGGGTTAGACTCAGGCTCTTCGGGTTAGGGTTAGACTCAGGCTCTTAGGGTTAGGGTTAGACTCAGGCTCTTAGGGTTTGGGTTAGACTCAGGCTCTTAGGGTTAGGGTTAGACTCAGGCTCTTAGGGTTAGGGTTAGACTCAGGCCCTTAGGGTTAGGGTTAGACTCAGGCTCTTAGGGTTAGGGTTAGACTCAGGCTCTTAGGGTGAGGGTTAGACTCAGGCTCTTAGGGTTAGGGTTAGACTCAGGCTCTTAGGGTTAGGGTTAGACTCAGGCTCTTAGGGTTAGGGTTAGACTCAGGCTCTTAGAGTTAGGGTTAGACTCAGGCTCTTAGGGTTAGGGTTAGACTCAGGCTCTTAGGCTTAGGGTTAGACTCAGGCTTTTAGGGTGAGGGTTAGACTCAGGCTCTTAGGGTTAGGGTTAGACTCAGGCTCTTAGGGTGAGGGTTAGACTCAGGCTCTTCGGGTTAGGGTTAGACTCAGGCTCTTAGAGTTAGGGTTAGACTCAGGCTCTTCGGGTTAGGGTTAGACTCAGGCTCTTAGGGTTAGGGTTAGACTCAGGCTCTTAGGGTTAGGGTTAGACTCAGGCTCTTCGGGTTAGGGTTAGACTCAGGCTCTTCGGGTTAGGGTTAGACTCAGGCTCTTAGGGTTAGGGTTAGACTCAGGCTCTTCGGGTTAGGGTTAGACTCAGGCTCTTAGGGTTAGGGTTAGACTCAGGCTCTTAGGGTTAGGGTTAGACTCAGGCTCTTAGGGTGAGGGTTAGACTCAGGCTCTTAGGGTTAGGGTTAGACTCAGGCTCTTAGGGTTAGGGTTAGACTCAGGCTCTTCGGGTTAGGGTTAGACTCAGGCTCTTCGGGTTAGGGTTAGACTCAGGCTCTTAGGGTTAGGGTTAGACTCAGGCTCTTAGGGTGAGGGTTAGACTCAGGCTCTTCGGGTTAGGGTTAGACTCAGGCTCTTCGGGTTAGGGTTAGACTCAGGCTCTTAGGGTTAGGGTTAGACTCAGGCTCTTCGGGTTAGGGTTAGACTCAGGCTCTTAGGGTTAGGGTTAGACTCAGGCTCTTCGGGTTAGGGTTAGACTCAGGCTCTTAGGGTGAGGGTTAGACTCAGGCGCTTCGGGTTAGGGTTAGACTCAGGCTCTTAGGCTTAGGGTTAGACTCAGGCGCTTAGGGTTAGGGTTAGACTCAGGCTCTTAGGGTGAGGGTTAGACTCAGGCTCTTAGGGTGAGGGTTAGACTCAGGCTCTTAGGGTTAGGGTTAGACTCAGGCTCTTAGGGTGAGGGTTAGACTCAGGCTCTTCGGGTTAGGGTTAGACTCAGGCTCTTAGGCTTAGGGTTAGACTCAGGCTCTTAGGGTTAGGGTTAGACTCAGGCTCTTAGGGTGCGGGTTAGACTCAGGCTCTTCGGGTGAGGGTTAGACTCAGGCTCTTAGGGTGAGGGTTAGACTCAGGCTCTTCGGGTTAGGGTTAGACTCAGGCTCTTCGGGTTAGGGTTAGACTCAGGCTCTTCGGGTTAGGGTTAGACTCAGGCTCTTCGGGTTAGGGTTAGACTCAGGCTCTTAGGGTGAGGGTTAGACTCAGGCGCTTCGGGTTAGGGTTAGACTCAGGCTCTTAGGGTTAGGGTTAGACTCAGGCTCTTAGGGTTAGGGTTAGACTCAGGCTCTTCGGGTTAGGGTTAGACTCAGGCTCTTCGGGTTAGGGTTAGACTCAGGCTCTTAGGGTTAGGGTTAGACTCAGGCTCTTAGGGTTAGGGTTAGACTCAGGCTCTTAGGGTGAGGGTTAGACTCAGGCTCTTAGGGTTAGGGTTAGACTCAGGCTCTTAGGGTGAGGGTTAGACTCAGGCTCTTAGGGTGAGGGTTAGACTCAGGCTCTTAGGGTGAGGGTTAGACTCAGGCTCTTAGGGTTAGGGTTAGACTCAGGCTCTTAGGGTTAGGGTTAGACTCAGGCTCTTAGGGTTTGGGTTAGACTCAGGCTCTTAGGGTTAGGGTTAGACTCAGGCCCTTAGGGTTAGGGTTAGACTCAGGCTCTTAGGGTTAGGGTTAGACTCAGGCTCTTAGGGTGAGGGTTAGACTCAGGCTCTTAGAGTTAGGGTTAGACTCAGGCTCTTAGGGTTAGGGTTAGACTCAGGCTCTTAGGGTTAGGGTTAGACTCAGGCTCTTAGAGTTAGGGTTAGACTCAGGCTCTTAGGGTTAGGGTTAGACTCAGGCTCTTAGGGTTAGGGTTAGACTCAGGCTCTTAGGCTTAGGGTTAGACTCAGGCTCTTAGGGTGAGGGTTAGACTCAGGCTCTTCGGGTTAGGGTTAGACTCAGGCTCTTAGGGTTAGGGTTAGACTCAGGCTCTTCGGGTTAGGGTTAGACTCAGGCTCTTAGGGTTAGGGTTAGACTCAGGCTCTTAGGGTTAGGGTTAGACTCAGGCTCTTAGAGTTAGGGTTAGACTCAGGCTCTTCGGGTTAGGGTTAGACTCAGGCTCTTAGGGTTAGGGTTAGACTCAGGCTCTTAGGGTTAGGGTTAGACTCAGGCTCTTAGGGTGAGGGTTAGACTCAGGCTCTTAGGGTTAGGGTTAGACTCAGGCTCTTAGGGTTAGGGTTAGACTCAGGCTCTTAGGGTGAGGGTTAGACTCAGGCTCTTAGGGTTAGGGTTAGACTCAGGCTCTTAGGGTGAGGGTTAGACTCAGGCTCTTCGGGTTAGGGTTAGACTCAGGCTCTTAGGGTGAGGGTTAGACTCAGGCTCTTAGGGTTAGGGTTAGACTCAGGCTCTTAGGGTTAGGGTTAGACTCAGGCTCTTAGGGTTAGGGTTAGACTCAGGCTCTTAGAGTTAGGGTTAGACTCAGGCTCTTCGGGTTAGGGTTAGACTCAGGCTCTTCGGGTTAGGGTTAGACTCAGGCTCTTAGGGTGAGGGTTAGACTCAGGCGCTTCGGGTTAGGGTTAGACTCAGGCTCTTAGGCTTAGGGTTAGACTCAGGCTCTTAGGGTTAGGGTTAGACTCAGGCTCTTAGGGTGAGGGTTAGACTCAGGCTCTTAGGGTGAGGGTTAGACTCAGGCTCTTAGGGTTAGGGTTAGACTCAGGCTCTTAGGGTGAGGGTTAGACTCAGGCTCTTCGGGTTAGGGTTAGACTCAGGCTCTTCGGGTTAGGGTTAGACTCAGGCTCTTCGGGTTAGGGTTAGACTCAGGCTCTTAGGGTTAGGGTTAGACTCAGGCTCTTCGGGTTAGGGTTAGACTCAGGCTCTTAGGGTTAGGGTTAGACTCAGGCTCTTCGGGTTAGGGTTAGACTCAGGCTCTTAGGGTGAGGGTTAGACTCAGGCTCTTAGGGTTAGGGTTAGACTCAGGCTCTTAGGGTTAGGGTTAGACTGAGGCTCTTAGGGTTAGGGTTAGACTCAGGCTCTTCGGGTTAGGGTTAGACTCAGGCTCTTAGGGTTAGGGTTAGACTCAGGCTCTTAGGGTGAGGGTTAGACTCAGGCTCTTCGGGTTAGGGTTAGACTCAGGCTCTTCGGGTTAGGGTTAGACTCAGGCTCTTAGGGTTAGGGTTAGACTCAGGCTCTTAGGGTTAGGGTTAGACTCAGGCTCTTAGGGTTAGGGTTAGACTCAGGCTCTTCGGGTTAGGGTTAGACTCAGGCTCTTAGGGTGAGGGTTAGACTCAGGCGCTTCGGGTTAGGGTTAGACTCAGGCTCTTAGGCTTAGGGTTAGACTCAGGCTCTTAGGGTTAGGGTTAGACTCAGGCTCTTAGGGTGAGGGTTAGACTCAGGCTCTTAGGCTTAGGGTTAGACTCAGGCTCTTAGGGTTAGGGTTAGACTCAGGCTCTTAGGGTTAGGGTTAGACTCAGGCTCTTCGGGTTAGGGTTAGACTCAGGCTCTTAGGCTTAGGGTTAGACTCAGGCTCTTAGGGTTAGGGTTAGACTCAGGCTCTTAGGGTGCGGGTTAGACTCAGGCTCTTCGGGTGAGGGTTAGACTCAGGCTCTTAGGGTTAGGGTTAGACTCAGGCTCTTCGGGTTAGGGTTAGACTCAGGCTCTTCGGGTTAGGGTTAGACTCAGGCTCTTCGGGTTAGGGTTAGACTCAGGCTCTTCGGGTTAGGGTTAGACTCAGGCTCTTAGGGTTAGGGTTAGACTCAGGCTCTTAGGGTTAGGGTTAGACTCAGGCTCTTAGGGTTAGGGTTAGACTCAGGCTCTTAGGGTTAGGGTTAGACTCAGGCTCTTAGGGTGAGGGTTAGACTCAGGCTCTTAGGGTGAGGGTTAGACTCAGGCTCTTAGGGTGAGGGTTAGACTCAGGCTCTTAGAGTTAGGGTTAGACTCAGGCTCTTAGGGTTAGGGTTAGACTCAGGCTCTTAGGGTTTGGGTTAGACTCAGGCTCTTAGGGTTAGGGTTAGACTCAGGCCCTTAGGGTTAGGGTTAGACTCAGGCTCTTAGGGTTAGGGTTAGACTCAGGCTCTTAGGCTTAGGGTTAGACTCAGGCTCTTAGGGTGAGGGTTAGACTCAGGCTCTTAGGGTTAGGGTTAGACTCAGGCTCTTCGGGTTAGGGTTAGACTCAGGCTCTTAGGGTTAGGGTTAGACTCAGGCTCTTAGGGTTAGGGTTAGACTCAGGCTCTTAGAGTTAGGGTTAGACTCAGGCTCTTCGGGTTAGGGTTAGACTCAGGCTCTTCGGGTTAGGGTTAGACTGAGGCTCTTCGGGTTAGGGTTAGACTCAGGCTCTTAGGGTTAGGGTTAGACTCAGGCTCTTAGGGTTAGGGTTAGACTCAGGCTCTTAGGGTTAGGGTTAGACTCAGGCTCTTAGGGTTAGGGTTAGACTCAGGCTCTTAGAGTTAGGGTTAGACTCAGGCTCTTAGGGTTAGGGTTAGACTCAGGCTCTTAGGGTGAGGGTTAGACTCAGGCTCTTAGGGTGCGGGTTAGACTCAGGCTCTTCGGGTGAGGGTTAGACTCAGGCTCTTAGGGTTAGGGTTAGACTCAGGCTCTTCGGGTTAGGGTTAGACTCAGGCTCTTAGGGTGAGGGTTAGACTCAGGCTCTTAGGGTGAGGGTTAGACTCAGGCTCTTAGGGTTAGGGTTAGACTCAGGCTCTTAGGGTGAGGGTTAGACTCAGGCTCTTAGGGTGAGGGTTAGACTCAGGCTCTTCGGGTTAGGGTTAGACTCAGGCTCTTAGGGTTAGGGTTAGACTCAGGCTCTTAGGGTTTGGGTTAGACTCAGGCTCTTAGGGTTAGGGTTAGACTCAGGCTCTTAGGGTTAGGGTTAGACTCAGGCCCTTAGGGTTAGGGTTAGACTCAGGCTCTTAGGGTTAGGGTTAGACTCAGGCTCTTAGGGTGAGGGTTAGACTCAGGCTCTTAGGGTTAGGGTTAGACTCAGGCTCTTAGGGTTAGGGTTAGACTCAGGCTCTTAGGGTTAGGGTTAGACTCAGGCTCTTAGAGTTAGGGTTAGACTCAGGCTCTTCGGGTTAGGGTTAGACTCAGGCTCTTAGGGTTAGGGTTAGACTCAGGCTCTTAGGCTTAGGGTTAGACTCAGGCTCTTCGGGTGAGGGTTAGACTCAGGCTCTTAGGGTTAGGGTTAGACTCAGGCTCTTCGGGTTAGGGTTAGACTCAGGCTCTTAGGGTGAGGGTTAGACTCAGGCTCTTAGGGTGAGGGTTAGACTCAGGCTCTTAGGGTTAGGGTTAGACTCAGGCTCTTAGGGTGAGGGTTAGACTCAGGCTCTTAGGGTGAGGGTTAGACTCAGGCTCTTCGGGTTAGGGTTAGACTCAGGCTCTTAGGGTTAGGGTTAGACTCAGGCTCTTAGGGTTTGGGTTAGACTCAGGCTCTTAGGGTTAGGGTTAGACTCAGGCTCTTAGGGTTAGGGTTAGACTCAGGCCCTTAGGGTTAGGGTTAGACTCAGGCTCTTAGGGTTAGGGTTAGACTCAGGCTCTTAGGGTGAGGGTTAGACTCAGGCTCTTAGGGTTAGGGTTAGACTCAGGCTCTTAGGGTTAGGGTTAGACTCAGGCTCTTAGGGTTAGGGTTAGACTCAGGCTCTTAGAGTTAGGGTTAGACTCAGGCTCTTAGGGTTAGGGTTAGACTCAGGCTCTTAGGCTTAGGGTTAGACTCAGGCTTTTAGGGTGAGGGTTAGACTCAGGCTCTTAGGGTTAGGGTTAGACTCAGGCTCTTAGGGTGAGGGTTAGACTCAGGCTCTTCGGGTTAGGGTTAGACTCAGGCTCTTAGAGTTAGGGTTAGACTCAGGCTCTTCGGGTTAGGGTTAGACTCAGGCTCTTAGGGTTAGGGTTAGACTCAGGCTCTTAGGGTTAGGGTTAGACTCAGGCTCTTCGGGTTAGGGTTAGACTCAGGCTCTTCGGGTTAGGGTTAGACTCAGGCTCTTAGGGTTAGGGTTAGACTCAGGCTCTTCGGGTTAGGGTTAGACTCAGGCTCTTAGGGTTAGGGTTAGACTCAGGCTCTTAGGGTTAGGGTTAGACTCAGGCTCTTAGGGTGAGGGTTAGACTCAGGCTCTTAGGGTTAGGGTTAGACTCAGGCTCTTAGGGTTAGGGTTAGACTCAGGCTCTTCGGGTTAGGGTTAGACTCAGGCTCTTCGGGTTAGGGTTAGACTCAGGCTCTTAGGGTTAGGGTTAGACTCAGGCTCTTAGGGTGAGGGTTAGACTCAGGCTCTTCGGGTTAGGGTTAGACTCAGGCTCTTCGGGTTAGGGTTAGACTCAGGCTCTTAGGGTTAGGGTTAGACTCAGGCTCTTCGGGTTAGGGTTAGACTCAGGCTCTTAGGGTTAGGGTTAGACTCAGGCTCTTCGGGTTAGGGTTAGACTCAGGCTCTTAGGGTGAGGGTTAGACTCAGGCGCTTCGGGTTAGGGTTAGACTCAGGCTCTTAGGCTTAGGGTTAGACTCAGGCGCTTAGGGTTAGGGTTAGACTCAGGCTCTTAGGGTGAGGGTTAGACTCAGGCTCTTAGGGTGAGGGTTAGACTCAGGCTCTTAGGGTTAGGGTTAGACTCAGGCTCTTAGGGTGAGGGTTAGACTCAGGCTCTTCGGGTTAGGGTTAGACTCAGGCTCTTAGGCTTAGGGTTAGACTCAGGCTCTTAGGGTTAGGGTTAGACTCAGGCTCTTAGGGTGCGGGTTAGACTCAGGCTCTTCGGGTGAGGGTTAGACTCAGGCTCTTAGGGTGAGGGTTAGACTCAGGCTCTTCGGGTTAGGGTTAGACTCAGGCTCTTCGGGTTAGGGTTAGACTCAGGCTCTTCGGGTTAGGGTTAGACTCAGGCTCTTCGGGTTAGGGTTAGACTCAGGCTCTTAGGGTGAGGGTTAGACTCAGGCGCTTCGGGTTAGGGTTAGACTCAGGCTCTTAGGGTTAGGGTTAGACTCAGGCTCTTAGGGTTAGGGTTAGACTCAGGCTCTTCGGGTTAGGGTTAGACTCAGGCTCTTCGGGTTAGGGTTAGACTCAGGCTCTTAGGGTTAGGGTTAGACTCAGGCTCTTAGGGTTAGGGTTAGACTCAGGCTCTTAGGGTGAGGGTTAGACTCAGGCTCTTAGGGTTAGGGTTAGACTCAGGCTCTTAGGGTGAGGGTTAGACTCAGGCTCTTAGGGTGAGGGTTAGACTCAGGCTCTTAGGGTGAGGGTTAGACTCAGGCTCTTAGGGTTAGGGTTAGACTCAGGCTCTTAGGGTTAGGGTTAGACTCAGGCTCTTAGGGTTTGGGTTAGACTCAGGCTCTTAGGGTTAGGGTTAGACTCAGGCCCTTAGGGTTAGGGTTAGACTCAGGCTCTTAGGGTTAGGGTTAGACTCAGGCTCTTAGGGTGAGGGTTAGACTCAGGCTCTTAGAGTTAGGGTTAGACTCAGGCTCTTAGGGTTAGGGTTAGACTCAGGCTCTTAGGGTTAGGGTTAGACTCAGGCTCTTAGAGTTAGGGTTAGACTCAGGCTCTTAGGGTTAGGGTTAGACTCAGGCTCTTAGGGTTAGGGTTAGACTCAGGCTCTTAGGCTTAGGGTTAGACTCAGGCTCTTAGGGTGAGGGTTAGACTCAGGCTCTTAGGCTTAGGGTTAGACTCAGGCTCTTAGGGTTAGGGTTAGACTCAGGCTCTTCGGGTTAGGGTTAGACTCAGGCTCTTAGGGTTAGGGTTAGACTCAGGCTCTTAGGGTTAGGGTTAGACTCAGGCTCTTAGAGTTAGGGTTAGACTCAGGCTCTTCGGGTTAGGGTTAGACTCAGGCTCTTAGGGTTAGGGTTAGACTCAGGCTCTTAGGGTGAGGGTTAGACTCAGGCTCTTAGGGTTAGGGTTAGACTCAGGCTCTTAGGGTTAGGGTTAGACTCAGGCTCTTAGGGTGAGGGTTAGACTCAGGCTCTTAGGGTTAGGGTTAGACTCAGGCTCTTAGGGTGAGGGTTAGACTCAGGCTCTTCGGGTTAGGGTTAGACTCAGGCTCTTAGGGTGAGGGTTAGACTCAGGCTCTTAGGGTTAGGGTTAGACTCAGGCTCTTAGGGTTAGGGTTAGACTCAGGCTCTTAGGGTTAGGGTTAGACTCAGGCTCTTAGAGTTAGGGTTAGACTCAGGCTCTTCGGGTTAGGGTTAGACTCAGGCTCTTCGGGTTAGGGTTAGACTCAGGCTCTTAGGGTGAGGGTTAGACTCAGGCGCTTCGGGTTAGGGTTAGACTCAGGCTCTTAGGCTTAGGGTTAGACTCAGGCTCTTAGGGTTAGGGTTAGACTCAGGCTCTTAGGGTGAGGGTTAGACTCAGGCTCTTAGGGTGAGGGTTAGACTCAGGCTCTTAGGGTTAGGGTTAGACTCAGGCTCTTAGGGTGAGGGTTAGACTCAGGCTCTTCGGGTTAGGGTTAGACTCAGGCTCTTCGGGTTAGGGTTAGACTCAGGCTCTTCGGGTTAGGGTTAGACTCAGGCTCTTAGGGTTAGGGTTAGACTCAGGCTCTTCGGGTTAGGGTTAGACTCAGGCTCTTAGGGTTAGGGTTAGACTCAGGCTCTTCGGGTTAGGGTTAGACTCAGGCTCTTAGGGTGAGGGTTAGACTCAGGCTCTTAGGGTTAGGGTTAGACTCAGGCTCTTAGGGTTAGGGTTAGACTGAGGCTCTTAGGGTTAGGGTTAGACTCAGGCTCTTCGGGTTAGGGTTAGACTCAGGCTCTTAGGGTTAGGGTTAGACTCAGGCTCTTAGGGTGAGGGTTAAACTCAGGCTCTTCGGGTTAGGGTTAGACTCAGGCTCTTCGGGTTAGGGTTAGACTCAGGCTCTTAGGGTTAGGGTTAGACTCAGGCTCTTAGGGTTAGGGTTAGACTCAGGCTCTTAGGGTTAGGGTTAGACTCAGGCTCTTCGGGTTAGGGTTAGACTCAGGCTCTTAGGGTGAGGGTTAGACTCAGGCGCTTCGGGTTAGGGTTAGACTCAGGCTCTTAGGCTTAGGGTTAGACTCAGGCTCTTAGGGTTAGGGTTAGACTCAGGCTCTTAGGGTGAGGGTTAGACTCAGGCTCTTAGGCTTAGGGTTAGACTCAGGCTCTTAGGGTTAGGGTTAGACTCAGGCTCTTAGGGTTAGGGTTAGACTCAGGCTCTTCGGGTTAGGGTTAGACTCAGGCTCTTAGGCTTAGGGTTAGACTCAGGCTCTTAGGGTTAGGGTTAGACTCAGGCTCTTAGGGTGCGGGTTAGACTCAGGCTCTTCGGGTGAGGGTTAGACTCAGGCTCTTAGGGTTAGGGTTAGACTCAGGCTCTTCGGGTTAGGGTTAGACTCAGGCTCTTCGGGTTAGGGTTAGACTCAGGCTCTTCGGGTTAGGGTTAGACTCAGGCTCTTCGGGTTAGGGTTAGACTCAGGCTCTTAGGGTTAGGGTTAGACTCAGGCTCTTAGGGTTAGGGTTAGACTCAGGCTCTTAGGGTTAGGGTTAGACTCAGGCTCTTAGGGTTAGGGTTAGACTCAGGCTCTTAGGGTGAGGGTTAGACTCAGGCTCTTAGGGTGAGGGTTAGACTCAGGCTCTTAGGGTGAGGGTTAGACTCAGGCTCTTAGAGTTAGGGTTAGACTCAGGCTCTTAGGGTTAGGGTTAGACTCAGGCTCTTAGGGTTTGGGTTAGACTCAGGCTCTTAGGGTTAGGGTTAGACTCAGGCCCTTAGGGTTAGGGTTAGACTCAGGCTCTTAGGGTTAGGGTTAGACTCAGGCTCTTAGGCTTAGGGTTAGACTCAGGCTTTTAGGGTGAGGGTTAGACTCAGGCTCTTAGGGTTAGGGTTAGACTCAGGCTCTTCGGGTTAGGGTTAGACTCAGGCTCTTAGGGTTAGGGTTAGACTCAGGCTCTTAGGGTTAGGGTTAGACTCAGGCTCTTAGAGTTAGGGTTAGACTCAGGCTCTTCGGGTTAGGGTTAGACTCAGGCTCTTAGGGTTAGGGTTAGACTGAGGCTCTTCGGGTTAGGGTTAGACTCAGGCTCTTAGGGTTAGGGTTAGACTCAGGCTCTTAGGGTTAGGGTTAGACTCAGGCTCTTAGGGTTAGGGTTAGACTCAGGCTCTTAGGGTTAGGGTTAGACTCAGGCTCTTAGGGTGAGGGTTAGACTCAGGCTCTTAGGGTTAGGGTTAGACTCAGGCTCTTAGGGTTAGGGTTAGACTCAGGCTCTTAGGGTTAGGGTTAGACTCAGGCTCTTAGGGTTAGGGTTAGACTCAGGCTCTTAGGGTGAGGGTTAGACTCAGGCTCTTAGGGTGCGGGTTAGACTCAGGCTCTTCGGGTGAGGGTTAGACTCAGGCTCTTAGGGTTAGGGTTAGACTCAGGCTCTTAGGGTGAGGGTTAGACTCAGGCTCTTCGGGTTAGGGTTAGACTCAGGCTCTTAGGGTGAGGGTTAGACTCAGGCTCTTAGGGTGAGGGTTAGACTCAGGCTCTTAGGGTTAGGGTTAGACTCAGGCTCTTAGGGTGAGGGTTAGACTCAGGCTCTTAGGGTGAGGGTTAGACTCAGGCTCTTAGGGTTAGGGTTAGACTCAGGCTCTTAGGGTGAGGGTTAGACTCAGGCTCTTCGGGTTAGGGTTAGACTCAGGCTCTTAGGCTTAGGGTTAGACTCAGGCTCTTAGGGTTAGGGTTAGACTCAGGCCCTTAGGGTTAGGGTTAGACTCAGGCTCTTAGGGTTAGGGTTAGACTCAGGCTCTTAGGGTGAGGGTTAGACTCAGGCTCTTAGGGTTAGGGTTAGACTCAGGCTCTTAGGGTTAGGGTTAGACTCAGGCTCTTAGGGTTAGGGTTAGACTCAGGCTCTTAGAGTTAGGGTTAGACTCAGGCTCTTCGGGTTAGGGTTAGACTCAGGCTCTTAGGGTTAGGGTTAGACTCAGGCTCTTAGGCTTAGGGTTAGACTCAGGCTCTTCGGGTGAGGGTTAGACTCAGGCTCTTAGGGTTAGGGTTAGACTCAGGCTCTTCGGGTTAGGGTTAGACTCAGGCTCTTAGGGTGAGGGTTAGACTCAGGCTCTTAGGGTGAGGGTTAGACTCAGGCTCTTAGGGTTAGGGTTAGACTCAGGCTCTTAGGGTGAGGGTTAGACTCAGGCTCTTAGGGTTTGGGTTAGACTCAGGCTCTTCGGGTTAGGGTTAGACTCAGGCTCTTAGGGTTAGGGTTAGACTCAGGCTCTTAGGGTTTGGGTTAGACTCAGGCTCTTAGGGTTAGGGTTAGACTCAGGCTCTTAGGGTTAGGGTTAGACTCAGGCCCTTAGGGTTAGGGTTAGACTCAGGCTCTTAGGGTTAGGGTTAGACTCAGGCTCTTAGGGTGAGGGTTAGACTCAGGCTCTTAGGGTTAGGGTTAGACTCAGGCTCTTAGGGTTAGGGTTAGACTCAGGCTCTTAGGGTTAGGGTTAGACTCAGGCTCTTAGAGTTAGGGTTAGACTCAGGCTCTTAGGGTTAGGGTTAGACTCAGGCTCTTAGGCTTAGGGTTAGACTCAGGCTTTTAGGGTGAGGGTTAGACTCAGGCTCTTCGGGTTAGGGTTAGACTCAGGCTCTTAGAGTTAGGGTTAGACTCAGGCTCTTCGGGTTAGGGTTAGACTCAGGCTCTTAGGGTTAGGGTTAGACTCAGGCTCTTCGGGTTAGGGTTAGACTCAGGCTCTTCGGGTTAGGGTTAGACTCAGGCTCTTCGGGTTAGGGTTAGACTCAGGCTCTTAGGGTTAGGGTTAGACTCAGGCTCTTCGGGTTAGGGTTAGACTCAGGCTCTTAGGGTTAGGGTTAGACTCAGGCTCTTAGGGTTAGGGTTAGACTCAGGCTCTTAGGGTGAGGGTTAGACTCAGGCTCTTAGGGTTAGGGTTAGACTCAGGCTCTTAGGGTTAGGGTTAGACTCAGGCTCTTCGGGTTAGGGTTAGACTCAGGCTCTTCGGGTTAGGGTTAGACTCAGGCTCTTAGGGTTAGGGTTAGACTCAGGCTCTTAGGGTGAGGGTTAGACTCAGGCTCTTCGGGTTAGGGTTAGACTCAGGCTCTTAGGCTTAGGGTTAGACTCAGGCTCTTAGGGTCTAGGGGTTAGACTCAGGCTCTTAGGTGAGGGTTAGACTCAGGCTCTTAGGGTGAGGGTTAGACTCAGGCTCTTAGGGTTAGGGTTAGACTCAGGCTCTTAGGGTGAGGTTAGACTCAGGCTCTTAGGGTTAGGGTTAGACTCAGGCTCTTAGGGTGAGGGTTAGACTCAGGCTCTTCGGGTTAGGGTTAGACTCAGGCTCTTAGGCTTAGGGTTAGACTCAGGCTCTTAGGGTTAGGGTTAGACTCAGGCTCTTAGGGTGCGGGTAGACTCAGGCTCTTCGGGTGAGGGTTAGACTCAGGCTCTTAGGGTGAGGGTTAGACTCAGGCTCTTAGGCTTAGGGTTAGACTCAGGCTCTTAGGGTTAGGGTTAGACTCAGGCTCTTAGGTTAGGTTAGACTCAGGCTCTTCGGGTTAGGGTTAGACTCAGGCTCTTAGGGTGAGGGTTAGACTCAGGCGCTTCGGGTTAGGGTTAGACTCAGGCTCTTAGGGTTAGGTTAGACTCAGGCTCTTAGGGTTAGGGTTAGACTCAGGCTCTTCGGGTTAGGGTTAGACTCAGGCTCTTCGGGTTAGGGTTAGACTCAGGCTCTTAGGGTTAGGGTTAGACTCAGGCTCTTAGGGTTAGGGTTAGACTCAGGCTCTTAGGGTGAGGGTTAGACTCAGGCTCTTAGGTTAGGGTTAGACTCAGGCTCTTAGGGTGAGGGTTAGACTCAGGCTCTTAGGGTTAGGGTTAGACTGAGGCTCTTAGGGTTAGGGTTAGACTCAGGCTCTTCGGGTTAGGGTTAGACTCAGGCTCTTAGGGTTAGGGTTAGACTCAGGCTCTTAGGGTGAGGGTTAGACTCAGGCTCTTCGGGTTAGGGTTAGACTCAGGCTCTTCGGGTTAGGGTTAGACTCAGGCTCTTAGGGTTAGGGTTAGACTCAGGCTCTTAGGGTTAGGGTTAGACTCAGGCTCTTAGGGTTAGGGTTAGACTCAGGCTCTTCGGGTTAGGGTTAGACTCAGGCTCTTAGGGCTGAGGGTTAGACTCAGGCGCTTCGGGTTAGGGTTAGACTCAGGCTCTTAGGCTTAGGGTTAGACTCAGGCTCTTAGGGTTAGGGTTAGACTCAGGCTCTTAGGGTGAGGGTTAGACTCAGGCTCTTAGGCTTAGGGTTAGACTCAGGCTCTTAGGGTTAGGGTTAGACTCAGGCTCTTAGGGTTAGGGTTAGACTCAGGCTCTTCGGGTTAGGGTTAGACTCAGGCTCTTAGGGTTAGGGTTAGACTCAGGCTCTTAGGGTTAGGGTTAGACTCAGGCTCTTAGAG